>NC_080833.1:51653920-51751420 GCF_030435755.1 Ochotona princeps
TAAAGTTATTTGTTCTTGTCAATAAACTAAACTTTACGGTGACCCTCTATTTTTATAATGCCACATGTGTTTTAAGAGGTGGCTGCAGTGGGAGCTGGCCAGCCCAGTGCTGTCTCGAGGCCTGATGACGGCCGCAGGCGCCCTGCTCGCCTTGGGGTCATGCTGGACCTAGCTCATTTCTGCATCATCTGCATCTTCGAGGGCGACTCCTTGGGGGACCAGGACTTCCGGCGGTGGCATGTTTGATCCTGGGCGATGGCTATGGGGAGGTCCGAGCTGGGCGTGTTAGCTCCTGGATGGACAGTGAATTTTGCCTTGGAAGCTCTGTTTCCATTGTGGAATCTAAACTCCTCCCCACCGCCCCCCACCATTATTTTTAAAACCTGGGTAGAGAGAAATAATTGCAATACAAAGATCATAAAAAAGAAAGATTTTTGGTTAACAGTAAATTCCTTTCTTTTTACTGCCCCAGGCAGAGTAGTCAGAAAGGAGCAAAACACAATTGCTTTGACTCGCTCGCGTTTGATGATGAATCCTAACGTGGGCAGGAACTAGAACACCGAGTGTGCAGGAAAGGGAAATAAAACCCAATGGGCTCAGAGACGTAGAAACTGGGTAATCCACAATGTCAAAGCATTCATCTTTTTCTTGAATTTAAAATGAAAGTAATTCACAAGCAGACTCCCTTGCGCCCCCTAAAGCAGGTGAGAAGCACTACAGCATGGGCAGTTCTGCCTGTGGTTGCTGCCACCTTGATTTACAAAGAGAAGGTATTGCCAGTGTCGAGAGCCATTAAAATCGGTTCAGGATAGCGATTGGCCTGCTGGTGGATGCAGAGCGATTGGAGCAGCTTTTGGCCTTGGTGGCGCTGCCGCAGCAGGATACACATGTGTGAGAATCTGGGTGGCCGTAGGAGACCCCGTCTTCCCTGGCTGTGCTGCAGCAGCTGGAGACCTGGGGACAATTTCACGGGCCAGAGTCAGGGACATGGGCTTCTCTTGCTCAGTCCTGAAAGCATTGCCACCATGTTCTCTATGGAAGGGCCGATTTCCTCTGACATAAAGGTTTCACCTAGATAACACAAGAAGAGGGATGTTTTCTTTGGCTTGCTTAGTCTTTCAAATTCAATTCTAGGATTGAATTAGTGACTTTTGGTTTTTAAGAAAAAACAGACTGTGACGAACGATGAAGGCTTTTGTTTTGCTTTTCACTTCCGAATTCACAACTTTTTGCTCACACCCAGAGGGAGAACAGGGTGGCAGCATGCGCCCCAACAGAGCTGGGGCTTATTCAGCAGGTGGGGCTCAACGCTTGGCCTGTGTCCTCAGATCGCTGAAAGCAGGAAATGGCAAAGATCCTAAATATGAGACCATCTGACTCCAACAACATAGACTAGGCCAGCCACCCTGTGTAGCAGAAAGCAGCAAGTACACACTTACCCCCAAATCTTAAAGTTTGTTCCTTTTGGCCAAAATAGCTTATGAGAGAAAAAGGAAAGCAAAGAAATTGTGTAATGGAAAGTCATGCCCTTTCCTTTCTTTTTTAAAGAATATTTATTTATTTTTATTGGAAAGTCAGATTTACAGAGAGAAGGAGATACAGAGAGAAAGATTTTCCATCTGCTGATTCAGTTCCCAAGTGGCTACAATGGCTGGAGCTGAGCTGATCCAAAGATTCTTCTGTGTCTCCCACACAGGTACAGGGTCCCAAAGCTTTGGGCCGTCCTCGACTGCTTTCCCAGGCCACAAGCAGGGAGCTGGATGGGAAGTGGAGCTGCCGGGATTAGAACCGGCATCCATATGGGATCCTGGGGCATTCAAGACGAGGACTTTAGCCACTAGGCTACGATGCCATTTTCTAATTCTTCTAAAGTAGACTTTATTTTTTTAGGGGCAACTTTGATATATAGAAAGGTTAAGAAAATTGAGTTCTCTTTTTTTAGATGTCAGTGTTACTCATCCCCTGTCCCCAATGGTAAAAATACTGAATTTACAGATTTTTCAAAGAGGTTTTAAAAAGATTTGTTTATTTATTTGAAAGGCAGGGTTACAGAGAAAAAGAATGAAACGGGGCAGCGGGGGTGGGGGGAGACACAGAGAGAGATCTTCCATTTGCTGGTTCACTGTCTCCCCCCAACCCCTACCTCCTGCCCAGGTTTTGATAGTGTTAGAACTGGGCCAGGTCATAACTAGGAGCCTGGAGCTCCATCTAGGTGTCCGTTATGGGTGCAGGGGCCCAAGCATTTGCATCAGCTTCAGCTGCTGTCCCAGGTGCATTAGCAGGGAGATGGGATGGGAGGTGGAGCAGCCAGGGCTTGAATGGGAGTTTGTATGGGATATTGGTATTTTAGATGACACCACCGCATCAGTCCTTGAATGTTATTTCTTTTTTAAAGGTTTTATTTATTTATTTATTTTTTTACTGGAAAGGCATATATATATATATATATATATATATATATATATATATATATATATCTTGAGAGAGAGAGAGAGAGAGATACAGCGAGATACAGAGAGAAAAATTCCCCGTCTGCTAGCCTACTCCCCAAGTGGCTGCAACGGCTGGAGCCGAATGGGGTCTCAGATGTGGGTGTAGGGTCCTAAGACCTTGGGCCATCCACCCCTCTCCTAGACCACAAACAGGGAACTGGATGGGAAGTGGAGCAACCAGAACATGAATCGGTGCTCACACGGGATCATGATCAATGCAAAGTGAGGATTCAGCCACTGGGCCATCATACTGGGCCCCCAAATATTATTTGTTATGAGCACTCCTTACTTATGAGCTATGAGTCCAGGACATGAGAAAGCCATTGAATCTAGAAAATGAACTGAGATTTAGTAGAGAGATGGATAGGGTGTTTTTGTTTTTGAAAATTAGCAGTTGTGACTTTGAACTGGAGAGGTCAGTTATGTTACTTTTCTAGTTCTCAGATTCCTTAAATGAAGTTTCAGGTTTCCTGGCTTAGGTCTGGCCAGTCTGGGCTGGCATGGGCATTTGAGGAGTGAATTAATAGGTGGAAGATTCTCAATTTCTCCCACTCAGTTTTCTCCCTCTGTCTTTAAAGTACATTAAGGTAATAAATAAATAATTAAAGAAGTATAGGGCCCAGCGCTATAACGTAGCAGCTAAAGTCCTCACCTTGAACGTGCCGGGATCCCATATGGTTGCCGGTTCTAACCCCAGTGGCCCAGCTTCCTATCCAGCTCCCCGCCTGTGGCCTGGGAAAGCAGTCGAGGACAACCCAAAGCCTTGGGACCCTGCACCTGTGTGGGAGACCCGGAAGAGCTCCTGGTTCCTGACTTTGGACTGGCTCAGCTCCAGCCGTTGAGGCCACTTTGGGAGTAAATCAACGGACAGAAGATCTTCCTCCAATAAAAGTAAATAAATATTAAAAAAAAAGTATAGCAAAATTCTAAAACAACTACTGGGCTTTGTGTTGCGAAGTATATATATAGCTTTAAAAGATTTGTTTATTTATTTGAAAGGCAGAACTTATGGAGAGAGAAGGAAAAATCAAAAGAGATATCTTCCATCCTCTGGTTCACTTCCCAAATGGCCACAACAACTGGAGCTGAGCCTATCTGAAGCCAGGAGCCAGGAGCCTCTTTCTGGGTCTCCTACATGGATTCAGGGGCCCAGGTGTCTGAACCATTCTCCAATGCACTTCAGGGTCATAAGCAGGGAGCTGCATCAGAAGTGGAGTAACTGGGACAAGAAATGGTGTTTAAATGGGATGCTGGAGCTGCAGGCGGAGATTAGCTTGCCAAGGCACAAGCAATGCCTGCCCCTTTTGTCAGCATTTTACAAAGGAATTTTAAAAAGTTGGTGGACAGATCGAATGAAAAATAAGTTTATTTTTTTTGAAAAATAATTCAAAATTCATGCACAGTATTTAAATAACATGCATTTTCCACGTGCTTTATAAAAACCTATTTAAGGGAACAACTTTCATGTATTATTTATCGTCCAGTTTTAAGAACGTAAACTTCCTGCTCTGCCTTCCCTCCTTTGCCCTCACCTTCTCTTTTCCTTCATTTCTTATTTTTCTTTCAATTCTTGCAATGACAAACTTTTCAATTAACTTTATAATCACCAGTTAATCTCCATTAACTATTGGATTCAACAAGAAAGTGAAAGGTATTGTTCTTCAGGAGTATAGATAAGGGCTGTAAACAATAGTTAAATCTCAAAAATGTAAGCTTTGCCCTTATTTTTATAGTCTGTATTATTAGCTACTATAAATCAGAGAAAACAAATGATACTTGTATTTTTTTGGGACTGGCTTATTTCACTAAGTATAATGGTTCCCATTTTCATTCATTCGGTTGCCAAATACAAGCTTTTTATTAATTTTTTTTTTTTTTTTTTTTTTTTTTTTTTTTAAAGATTTTATTCATTTTATTACAGCCAGATATACACAGAGGAGGAGAGACAGAGAGGAAGATCTTCCGTCCGATGATTCACTCCCCAAGTGAGCCGCAACGGGCCGGTGCGCGCCGATCCGAAGCCGGGAACCAGGAACCTCTTCCATGTCTCCCACGCTGGTGCAGTGTCCCAATGCATTGGGCCGTCCTCAACTGCTTTCCCAGGCCACAAGCAGGGAGCTGGATGGGAAGTGGAGCTGCCGGGATTAGAACCGGCGCCCATATGGGATCCCGGGGCTTTTCAAGGCGAGGACTTTAGCCGCTAGGCCACGCCACCGGGCCCTATTAATTTTTTTTAAAGCCAAGTAGTATTCCATCTTTCCATCTTGACATATATACCACAATTTCTTCACCCAATCATCAGCAGATAATATGGGTTGATTCCATATCTTAGACATTGTGAGTGAAGTGGCTATAAGTCTGGGGGTACACATACTTCTTTTGTGACTCTATTTCATTTCCGTCCTGAACACCTTTTGGATTGGCGGAGTGTTTAAGAAGCTGAGTCAGAGCTGCTTGCTTTTCCTAAAACACTCTGTCGTCCACTCCACACTCTGCTCTGCTCAGATACTTCCAGCTCACGCTTCAAGTCTCAGCGTGGGCATTACTTCCTCAGGGTGGACGGTCCAGACTTACCTGCATGGTTTGCAGATCAGTGCACTTTGCTTTGGTCCCTGTACTTCTTTGCTTCCAGAGATGGCCCTGAAAATAATTTCTTACATGTGTGTTGCCATAGAAAACTGTGAAACTCTTGGTTGTGAACAATTCCAAGTGACTCTAGAGCTAAGCAGTGTCCTGCGCGCTGCTTGGACAAGATAAAAAGAATTTAAAGCTACTTAACAGTAACTATACTACTGGTGGCATCATGGGTATTGTTCATATGGGACTATTATGTGTAGTTGGAGAAATAAAGCATATTGGAAACTAGTCACTTTAATTCTATCATTTCTGGAATTGTTGAAAACTGAGACTATCAGTGTGGGAGAAAGGAGTAAAAATTTCACAATTTGAATGGGAAGTATCGGTGGAGAGTCATAATCAATTTTTAAAAAAATATTGTATTTTTTTAATTTGAGAGATAGAGAGAAAGAGAAGTGAAGAGAAGAGAGAAGAGACGAGGAAAGAACAGAAGCTCCTATCCATTCCAAATGTCCACAGTCGCTGGGGCTCCCAGCAGCACAAACTGAGAGATGGGAACTCAAACCAGATTTTCCATGTGGGTGCCAAAAGCCAAATGATTTGAGCTGCCATTGTTGCCTTCTATGGTCTGTGTTAAAAGAAATATGGAATTAAGAAAGGAGCTGAGCCTTGACCCCAGGCACTAATATGGGATGCAGATGACTCACCTGCTGGGCCAAATATCTGCTCTGGTATTAATTTGAGTTAATAAAATGCCAACTCTATGCACTTACTGAAAGTCCTGGACACAGCACAGAAACAGCGAGCATCTCTAGTGCTCAGACCACATACTGAAATGCCATCTTCCATCAAGAGAATCACACCCATTCGGAAAATGAGTGACTCCAAACTAGGGGCAGGAGCTAGTCACAACTGATGCCAGACACCAGGAAGCAGTCAAGGCCAAGTAGGATTTATGGTCAACTTGAAAAAGAGTCTGGGTGAAGATGGGACAAGTTAAGCATCTGTAAAGGTAATAACTACCACAGATGAAAATCCGTTAGCTATGACCAAAGCCGTAAGTTCATAATGATCTTAAAAGGAGAAAGGAAAGGAGAAAGAGAGTATGGGAAGGGGCAGAGAAGGGAGATAGTACCTGCAAGGAAGGCAGGAAGGAAAAAAAGAAAAGAAGGAAGAAAGAGGGAAGCAGGAAGAGAAGCAAGGGAGGGAGACAGGCAGGTATCACTTTGTTGCCATGGGCAGACACTAGTGAACCACACTGGAAACTGAAAATACAAGCAAAAATTAAGCCTTTATTTTGCCTTTTAAGATGTCCTTCGTACAACTAGGTCGCCACAAGGAAGGTGAAGGGAACTCTCTTTCTAGCAACAGGTTCCAGGTAGTAAGTAGCAATGGAAGGCGAGAATGAGAATTGCGCAGGTTTGTAGCTGCTAATTAATGTATGGATTTGGGAATTAATTAAGCTACTATCACCATAAAAGACAGACTCTTCTTGTCCCTCTATGGCCCAGCATTGATCAGCAGCAGCTAAATGTTCATCTCAGAGCCCATCAGTGCTCTGCTCAAAGCCTTCCAGTGGTTTCCCAGACCGTTGAATCCAAAGAGCTTTGCCACAGTTACCCAGATCCTACAGAATCTGGTCCAAATTCCTGCCCTGCTGTTCTCTCACAGGCTTAAGTGGCCCACTTTGCCATTCTGTCAACACAAAGTGCCACGAAGTATCTGTATCTGTAGTACGGTATCTAGATGACATGTTCCTCTCCCCCGGTAAGGTCTCTTTCCAACTGCCGCCCATCTAGAGGCTTTCCGACACTGCCCCGAATCACCAGTGATCACTGTTCCCTTTAACCTGTTCAGTCATTTTTCTGTACTTAGCATAATGACTGTATCTTCTATTCATTTGTTTATCATCTTACTCCCATAAGACTGTAAGTTCCAGAGAAAAAGGTTTTGCTGATGTCATTAATTTCTGTATTCCCAGAGCCTAGGACAGTGCCTGCTCTACAGCATGTACTCGAGCAATACTGGGTCGGTGAGTGCATTCGAGAGCTGTCATATGTTGTTAAGTGGGAGCATGTGCTAGTGAGCTTCTCTTCGCAGCACCCTGTACCATGCCTGACCCTTGGTGGATTCTCCATGAATGCTCTGCATACTCTAAAGCGTATCTTTTCTAATAATTTTGTATCTCAAGCTATGAGATTTCTGAAACATTGAAAGACTTATATTGTGTGTGTTATAGGTCTCATGGAAATATGAGTTGTGTTTCTAGGGGAAGAAAAGTGTTGATATCAGAGTCCCAGCAGTGTCGTTGGACCATAGTCCTGCAAACCGTATGGGAACAAGGGTTCAATGCCCAGCTGCTTTGCTTCTGATCTAGACCTGTGCTAATGAGCCTGGGAAGGCAATGGAGGATGGCTCAAGTCCTTGGACCTCTGTCACCCACGTGGAAAACCTTGAGGAAGTTCTGAGCTTGTAGCTTCTGCTGGTCCCAGTTATTAGAGGAGTGAAGCAGTGGATGCAAGATTTTCTTTTTCTTTCTTTCTTTCTTTCTTTCTTTCTTCCTTCCTTCCTTCCTTCCTTCCTTCCTTCCTTCCTTCCTTCCTTCCTTCTTTCCTTCCTTCCTTCCTTCCTTCCTTCCTTCCTTCATTCCTTCCTCTCCTTCTCTCTCTAGTCCTCCCTTACCCTCTCTTCCCTTTAAATAAATAATCTTACATATTAAAACTCATTTTAAAAGTAAAAGCATACTATGATGAAATATAGGAGGCATTTTTAAAAATTGGACAGTTAGATATGCAAAGAGGAGGAGAGACAGAGAGGAAGATCTTCTGTTCATTAATTCACTCCCCAAGCGGCTGCAATGGCTATAGCTGAGCAATCCAAAGCCAGGAGCCTGGAGCCTCTTCAGGGTCTCCCACACGGGTGCAGGGTCCCAATGCATTGGGCCGTCCTCGACTGCTTTCCCAGGCCACAGGCAGGGAGCTGGATGGAAAGCAAGGGCCCCAGGATTAGAACTGGCACCCATATGGGATCCTGGTGCGTGCAAGGCGAGGACTTTAGCTGCTACGCTATAGCGCCGGGCCCATTAGGGTGTATTTTAAAGGCCACTAGGAGAACAGCAATGTACTGTGTTGCTCATTGGTCAGACAATATGAAAGACATTGTATGAATTTTGATGCTTATCATAATTGCACCTGCTAGGCTGTTCATCCCAAGTAGTGTCTCAGAATGTGTTCAGAAGAGCTAGGTGGCGGAAGACAGGATCTTCTCTCATTACACACTTGCGCAGCCACTAGGTGGTGCTGTCAAGGATATGTGATTTTCCTTTTATGGAGGGAGAAATACTTGACTTTTTTTTTTTTTTTAAGATTTATTTATACAGTGAGGAGGAGAGACAGAGAGGAAGATCTTCTGTCTGATGATTCACTCCCCAAGTGAGCGCCAACGGCCGGTGTTGTGCCCATCCAAAGCAAGGAGCCAGGAACTTCCTCCAGGTCTCCCAACGCAGGTGCAGTGTCCCAAAACATTGGGCCGTCCTCAACTGCTTTCCCAGGCCACAAGCAGGGAGCTGGATGGGAAGCAGGGCATATGGGATCCTGGCGTGTTCAAGGCGAGGACTTTAGCCGCTGGCCACGCTGCCGGGCCCAAATATTTGACTTTTTAAAAAAGAATTTTAAAATTACATTAACATCAGGTAGTTATTGTGAAATATTCAACAATTCCACATACATATTGCTCAGAATGTGTCCAGAAAGAACCACTGTAAGCAGAAGTGTGTATACACCAATAGTTAATAAGAATGATAATGGATTACATGTTAAGTGCTTCCTGTGTGTCAGAATCTGTGCCAATGCCTTCCACCCATCAAATTCCCAGACTTTCTGGGAAATTTCTCTATATCTAGTGGTAATTGAGATGTAGACATAGTTATATACATATGCTGAGTATCTCATATTTTCTGTTTGACAACCCAGCACATAGTAAATGATCAATGAAGTTTAGTTAATTGAATTCTTGAGAATTTGCATATATAACTTGTGAAAAGCACTAGTCTCAGTGTAATCAATCAATAAATAGCAGCTATGTGTTGAAATATGTATATATGTACATATATATAAATGTTTTTATAAAACAGACCAGCAAATGTTTTTGATTGCCTTGTCCTAAAAAGTGAATGTAGGGGCATTGGGTTACATCCCAAATACTTCAATTCTTTTATTTTTAAAATTTTTAAACTTTTAATTTTTTGATGATGTTTACATAGTTGATCAGATTGGGAAGGATCAAGGGTTAGGGAAAAGTGGGTGTGACCATTGTTTCTAAATTTTCTATTTCTTCTTCCAATGTCTGGAGGAAGTGGGGAGATAAGGCGAGAAGGCACACCCAGCCTCCCAACTGCTCCAATACCTGGGGGTGGGGAATGGCCACTTGAAATTAACCCAGGGTCCCCAATGTGGTAATGCTTCAATTCTGATCGAGTTCAATGCTTATGGCCTGAGAAAGTAGCAGAGGATGGCTCAAGTCCTTGGGTCCCTGTACCCATGTGGAAGACCTAGAGGAAGCTCTTGGCTTCAGATTGGCTCAGCTGTGGCCATTGCAGCCATTTGGAGAGTCAATCAGACGAAGACTCCTCTCTCCTCCTCGTAACTCTGCCTTTCAAAGAAAAATCTTACAAAAAAATCTAACCTTATATTTGGGTGACCCAGTAACAATGAGGGATCCCAAATCCAGTGTCTCCTTAGGCATTGTTGCCCCGTGTCCTTCCGCACCTTGTATAGCACAGCCTGGTGGCCTCTTGCTTAGACCCTTAGGCCTTGCTTTTCTCCCTGACTCAACCACTTCCATTTCAATGCCACCCGAGGCTATTTTAAGTTGATTTTATCAACTTTTGAGTTCCTGTGACAAGATGTTGTACTAGTGTGTAGTGGGGAAGGGAAGGGGCACGGAACTGATAGCTGAGGTTTCTGTCTTCCAGAAACCCTTAGTCAGTCTCATTTTACTGCTGGCATCAGGCAGGCTGTAATACTCAGGTACAGGAGGCAGTTGTAACCAGGCAATAACACACCCGGAACAAAATCAGAGACCACCTCTCTAGCTGGCAAGAAAGCTTTTCTCTAAAGGGGCACCAGCTGACTTCCTCTCCCACCTCCATGGTTGCAGTCTCCTGCCCCTTTTCAAACTCAGCAATGGCAAAGGAAATGGGATTACCTAAGACCAGACAAACCTACCTGCTAAGAATGACCTTAATTTCTCACAAACCCTCTGTCAAAACTCTATCCTCCAATGTGATTGTATCTAGATGTAGCGCTTCCATGAGGGTATTAAGGTCAAAAACATCACAGGATGGAGTCCTCGTCCAGTCGAATCTGCGAAGTTACAAAAATAGGAATCCTTCCCCTCTGTCCTCTTCTGCACCTACCAAGGAAAGATCATGCGATCATATGTCAGTAAGGTAAATTTCTGCAAGCGAGCAAGAGAGGCCTCATTAGACTCCAACCATGCCAGCGCCTTGATCTTGAACTTCTAGTCTTCAGAACTATGAGGAATCAATTTCTTCTGTTTAAACTACCCAATCTATTATACCACCCTTTGGAAGAGGAGGAGTCCACCTCTGCTGAGACGCAAGGCTGTGCGCGTAGCAGAAATGGATTTCTGAGAAAATCAACTTGTGTCAGGTAGGAAGATGTATGGGGAGGAAGAATGCTGGGTAGTCCACCAAGGGTACCCACCATGTTCCAGGTTCTTTCATCATGCTTTAGTAACCTTTTCTTTGTGTTGGTTGCCCTCTCTCCATAGGATGGGGATGATAACATTTAGCTTAACTTTGAGGTAAGAGATGTGAATTTAGATTTAGAAATCAACTTGATTTATAGAAATATTGTTCCTTATAGAACTTGAAGCTCTGTGCTTGTTTGCCTTAACGCACAGTAGACTCTCACACGGCAGATACCACCAGGGAGTTTTGGGGACCGTGTCCTGTTAAACAAAAGAGCAGAAGAAGGAGCCATGAGCCCTCCAGGGCCTTGGGCTTCAAGAGTGCCTTCCAGGAGACTCTCGCCTGCACCATCCAGCAATCCTGGGCTTTACTGTAGGAGTCAGGTCCGCAACTGCCTAAGCCTCCCAGTAAGGCACTCCAACAATTTCCCTGAGATGCCTACTGCTGGGCACCTGTCTTCTTAAAGTAGATATGATTCCTTAATGCATACATATGGAATGCAAAACCCATTAAAGGTTTCTGAATGTGTTGGGGGGAAATATGACAGGATAAGTATGATGTAATTTAAGTATTTTGGCACTGCAAATGGAAAGAAATTACATTTCCTATTATCTTCCAACAGTTATTGAAAATGAAATGAAATATATTCCATACTCCCCCAAACAGTCAAGTTTTTTTTCTCCCTTTAGATGTCATTTTCCCTGCAGTTTGTTCACTGGGCATGCATTCCCCTCCTTTCACGACACGGAGGCATTCTGTTATGAAACATTCAATGGAAAAAAAATGGATGAAAAAAGTATACCACTTCTTTAAAATATATTGCAAGAATACTCATTTTCAGCTTTTTATTGCAGCACTAGCTGGTATTCTTGCATGCAGTTTTGTAATTTATTCTGAACATTCTACTTAAACCTTTTTTCAATAGCATGATTTTATTAGAGTCAGCTCACTGGACTTTCCCAAAAAGGTATTTAAGATCAAATAAAACCAGTGCTTGGAAAAATATCATTACAATATGAAAGCAGTTACAAAAACATTAGTACTGCAAAGTTTTATTTCAAATGGCTGAGCTTGCTGTACCCCAGGTTATGGTACTTCCACTCCTGCAGATACACTTACTGGGGAAATGGGAAAAATTGTCATCTTAGCAGATTTTTGCCGGTGATGGGGGGAAGCTGGGGGAGAAGAAAAGAGTATAAAAATTTAAAGTGAGACAGCAACATTTTTAGATGCTGGCCTCAATAGTGAAACCAGATTGGCCTCTATTCTGAACCCCACACTTCCCAGCCATCCTCACTCCCCACTCTGTCCCTGTGGACTTGGCAGGAGGCTTTGCATAAGCCTCTTTGCCTGGAGACAAAGTGCTGTCCTTGCTAAGACAGGGATGATGCCTTTTGAAAATATGAGTAGATTGATTATTGAATTAAGTGTGGCTGAGTATGATCATCCTTTTGGAGTTTTGTTCCATATCTACAAACTCTTGCCAACATGATGTTTCATTGGACAAATGATGGCTCAGCATCTCTGCCTGGTCAGGCCCAGGGCCAGAACACAACTCAGGGCTCGGCCTTAAAGCAACTTTGAGAGCAGTGCTGCTTTCCAGGTGGGCTTGGTGGGTGCCCAGGCTGGAGTGGTGAACACTATGCAGCTCTTTTGTCCCCTCCCTCAAGGCCAGCTCCAGAGGCTGTCCACACGCTGACCTTGAACCAGGCTCCATAACAGCCCCACAGGTAGAGCTTTCCCCCTTGCCCATTGTGGTGCCTCCCTCCCTCTTGTGGTAGCCTACAGCCAGTGCGTCTGGAACTCAACACGAAGTGGCCACCTGCACAGCTCAATGCCACAGGCTTTCGCTTCAAGGAGGCTGCTTCCAATTAGGATCTGATGCTTGTCAAGGGGGACAAATGCCATTTGTCACTATCTCCCACTCGCTGCAGGATCAGGTGTTTAGTTCTCTACTGTTGGTTGTGTAGCACACGTGCTAAGCATAGTAAAGAAGAAATTGACCAGTGTTTTAGACCTTGGCATTTTCATGTAGGTAGTCATTAATCCACATGCAATTCTGTTGCACAATATTTCTCTCAACCCTTTCCCCCTAAGCATCAAATCTCTAGCTAAACACCTTCATCCCTTAAACTTGAGGATTAGGTGGTTTCTGTGCTGACTTTCAAATGTGATTTTTAAATTGTGAGTTACTATTCATACTACTTTTCTAAGGAGAAATATGCTTAAAAAGTAAAGTCTTTATTGCTTCTTAAAAGGCCCAGCACTCTGTGATAAATTCTCATATTTTGACTGTTAATATGTTTGAATGAAAATTATTTATACATTTGGGTGAGGTTGAGTGGTTTTCATTTGATTGCTGCCTCTGGAAATGAAAGCAGAGTAGCAGGAAATTTACATGTCATGCTGTGATGTATATCCAGATTATGAGATGATTGTGCGGCAGACGAACCCTAAGTAAAATCATTCCCATCAAACTGTGACAACTGCAATTCCTGACAAGGCCTCTTAGTTTTGGGGGCTATTATCATTGTACAAGAATATAATCTATTGACAGCAGGGCTGTTTAATACATTTAAAGGCAGACAGTGGAAGAAATCTTAACTGTTTTCATTCGCCACTGCACAAGGGTGCAGCTCAAAAGTGAATTATATTTAAAAATATGCATGTATGATGATAAGATGCATGACATTCATCAACCTGTTTAGTCATGGTTAGGCTGAGGTGCGGAAGAGCCAATATGACTGCCATATGTGGTCTGAAATAGAGACGTGAGACTGGAAATTATATCATTGTCTGGTCAGAGCCAGCGAACAGGGGAGCCATTCTTTTTTAAGTCATGTTTTCTACATATCTGGGTATCTGGTGTCATCCTGTCCATAGCAGTGACTTTGGCTTGCACCTGCTGGGTGGAGAACCTGTATGTTTTTGTCCTGTTTAGGGAGTGTGCTTGAGAATGCTACGTGCAGGTGTTGTGCCAGCCCTACCAGTGTTCTAAGTCATCACCTTGTGGAAGATTATAGTTGAGACAGAGGGTGACAAGGGACTGAAGGTGAAGGCATTTTTTTAAAGATTTATGTTTTGAAAATTTATTTGGAAGCAAGAGCTGCAGAGGGAGAGGAAGGAAGAACAAGAGAAAGTGAGTTAGAGAGGCTTTTCATCTATTGGGTCACTTCTCCAAATGGCCAGGATTGGACCAGCCCTCTAATCAGGAACCTGGAACTCCATCCAGGTCTCCCACATGGGGGAAGGGTCCAAACACTTGGGTCATCTTCTGCTGCTTCTGTGGCTGCATAAGCAGGAAGCTGGATTGGAAGTGGAGCAGCCAAGACTCAAACAAGCACTCAGATCACAGGCAGTGGCTTAAACCACAATGCCACAACATTGGTGCCTGAGAAGGAACTGTGGAGCCTCAAGATTCCAAATTACTTGCTTGGTTCTGGTGGAGAGGGGCTGCTTTTCCATTGGATCCCACAGGTATGCTGGTGGTGGGGAGGGATGTCTCAAGGTCTAGGCTGTGAAAAGTCAAGCAGCAGTGTAATGCTGGCAGTGGTCAACACCAATGACACTGAGCTTGGGCCCTTCACACGAGGAGCAGAAGGGTCTTCCATGTGATAGGGTGAAACTAAAGCCCCGGCCAGGGCTTGGTATTCCCAAGTTCATCAAGACTCCTCAACCACAGCACAAAATGCTGTGGCTTTAAAACCACAGATTTATGAAACATTTGTTAAAAACAAATATGGTTGAAGGCAGTTAGAAAAGGGCAAGTGCAGAGGCTTGAGGAATTCATGACACTTTTCCTGGAAGAATGTCTTGGTACACTAACACTGGGCCCATAAGATTGGGATGACTGAGTGGAGAATGGAAGGGAGAACCAAGGGGGTAGAGGAAAGTCGGTGGGGCTCTTGAGCAGTCAGGCTGCCAGGGGCCTCTGTCACTGTCCATTGGCAGGGGGAAGGAATGGCCTCCTCACCACACCCATCTGCCTCAACCCTGAGAATCTGGAAGAGTAGAGTGAGCTCAAGATGATTTTGATTGTGACAAGGGTTACTTTTGGCTGGGAAGGTGTTAGAAAGTTGGGCTGAGAGAAGCAAGGCTGGGTCTCCCACAGGGCAGAATATACTGAGGAGGTCTGGGTTCCCTTCTGAGTTGCCAGGCCAGGACTGAAGGAATGTTGGAATGAGAATCCTTCAGATGCTGTCCCAGGCCCCGTGGATGCTCTCTTAGGGATCTGTGGTAGCAGCGTGGCAATGATTACCAACCAGGATAGCCATTGTTATCTTGTGAACAGAGTGAAATTGTCCATGCCAAGCGCAGCGCCCCATTGGCTGGGACAAAGCAAGCTTGCATCTGCATGACCTCTGTCATGACTCCTAGTCAGTAAGCATGTATTAAGCACCTATTGTGTTTAAGGCTTGTGACTGCGTCAAGGCATCTTCCCTCATCTTGGAGGGCTTGCAGTCATGGTGGTGGGTAGGTTAAGTAGAGTGCATGGATAGTCTGAGAAGAATGTTCTGTTTTAATCATTGCAATGTATAAGCAAGGGTGAGGACTATCTGCCCACAGGTCATATAAACACTATGAAATAATTTGGTTGGCTGTGCCAATTTATCACAGAAAAGACTCAAAATTCAATAAATCTAAATGTAAATGTAAATCTATATCAGGCTAAGGTTCACTTATTTCGCTTGGAAGTCAGAGTCACACAGAGGAAGAGAGAGAGAGAGAGAGAGAGAGAGAGAGAGAGAGAGAGAGAGAGAGAGAGAATCTTTCATTTACTGGTTCACTCCCCAAATGGTTGCACTGACCAGAGCTGGGCTGATCTGAAGCTTGGAGGGAGGAGCTTCTTCCCAGTCTCCCCACAAGTGCGTGGACCTAATGCCTTGAACCATTCTCTACAATTTTTCCTGGCCCTAAGCAGAGAGCTGGATTGGAAGTGGGGCAGATGGAACTGAAACTGACACCCATATTGGATGCTACCACTGCAGGCAAAAGATTAACTTGCTAGGTTACCATGCTGACCCCTGGCCAATTTTTAAGTTTAGAATCTTGTATGGACTGTGAATGTGTTATAAATATTCAAATAACCCTTGGCAGAGAAAAAGGTTTCCTGCCTGTGCTGGCATCTAGCATGGTGGCTGGCATGGTGGCTGGGCATGGAGTGATTGTTTGAAAAAAACTTCTTACTTCAGGAAAGTCTTTGATGCACAGAAATATTGTGAAGATGTTACGGTTTTCACAATCTCTCAGGTTTAAGATTTTATACCAATATAGTCACTTGTTATAATTAATGGACAATAGTGGTGAATTACTATCTGAAGTCCATAGTTTATTCAGATTTTCTTATCCAGACTTCCTTAGTTCTCACATAATTCCCTGTTCCCCCTTTTCTGGTCCTAGGAGCCCATCCAGGACACCGTGCTTTGTTCAGTTGTCATACAATTTTAATCTCCCCTTGATTTTGGCAGTTTCTCAGACTTCCTTAGTGTTTGATGAACTTGATGATTTTGATGTCTGCTAGCTGGGTGTTTTGCAGAATGTGCTTCAGTGGGAGTTTGTATGCCGTTTTCCTCAAGAATAGATTGAGGTTCTGGGTTCGTGCAGGAGACATAGAGATCAGGTGCCACTTTTGTCCCATTGTGCCAAGGATACTACTATCAGCATAAATCATCACTTACTGATGTTCAGCTTGGGCACCTGTCTGAAGTCACCACCATGTTTGTCTTGCAGATCTTTTCAAGCCTTGCTCTGGAAGGGAGTTGCTTTGCACTGCCCATGCTGCAGGACACCGCCAATAGATCACACCTCCCTGATAGCAGTTGTAGAGGAGAAGCAACGATTAATCTCTCTGACTCTTTGAATTTTGTGCAACAAGGGCCACGTGGCCATCGCCTGCCTTGTAAATGGAGAAACATCCCAAGGCAGTCTAGAGAGTTTGTTTGGAGAATCAAGCACTTAGGGTCTAGCCAGAGAGGGCAGGAGAGAGGGAGGATTTGTCTTATGGGTGCTGTTTGCTGGTGCGTGCTGGAATCTAATCCACTGGGGTACAACCTGTACCTCTGATTTGGAGCTAGCCGCGTTTGCGCCTAATAGTCTCAGACTTTGATTTTCTTCCTCTTAAGCTCATCTGCATAACTTGGCTGGCATATAATTCATGATACCTAAGAGTGCTGTAGGCTAATTTTATGAGATCTCCTTTGCAAAGGAAAGCCATGGTTTTCCTCTACTGTGAGGCTGGTGTGAGGAGGTGCTGGGGTGTTGAGGAGGGACCCCATTCTGTGGGATGGCATGAGCTTTGAAATTCTGTTTCCAGCAGACCAGCTTTGGGGCCTTCTGCCAGTTATTTAGGCCTTGGCTTTCTCCCTTTGAAAAATAGATACAACAATCTGTAGCACACAGGGCTGAGGGACAGCTCAAGGGAAGGATGCACTGTGTCCTCAGGAGAGTGCGTGGTGCATAGTGCTTGCATGCCTGGGCACAAGGTCATGTATTCAGAAGCCTTTGTGAATGTCCCCGGTACAGAGGGCATATTCTGTTGTATTTTAGTTCTTTGCTTATCTCAGGCTAGAACACAGTCACAGTTTCACTCTTGTACCCATGGTACAAGGACTGGTGCCCCATGCACATTTGATGAATAAACAAGTGTTGGAACTTACTGTTCCACTCACACAATCAATGGTGCTTCCCACAGTGTACAGAAGTTAGAAGTACAGATTTTAGGTAAACATGTGGATGATGGTGACTAGCCGTTGGCAGAACACAGCATGCTTCCGAGGTGAGCTTGCAGCGTATGTGTGAAGTCAGAAGCAGGGTTGTGTGTCCCAGACATGGAATCTGACTGCCAGCAATTGAGTTGAGTTGCTCGGTGTCACAAGTCCAGAAAGACAGAGAAAGTGGTCCACACGGAAGCTGTTAGGGTCCAAGTTCAGAACTCATTCCACCTTGGAAGCTGGGTTTGTGGGACTGTTGTCCGCATGAGATTCCTTTGGTTTGGGCAAACGGGAGGTGCTGTGCAGAGGGCAAAGGAGGAGGAGGAAGAGGAGGGGAGGGAGGCCTTCTGGCTGTGAGAGGCCCATCAACATTCTGGCTTGAAGCTTATTTTTACAGGGAATGGAGCATGCCCCGTCTCGGCTGAATGGGATTCTGTGAAACACAAGTTCAGCTTAGCAGAATTCATCACCAGCTGAGACTTACAAATGTGTCTGTGCCTCGTACTTATTGAACACACGGAGAGTATGAATATCAAGTTGTTCGGCTGTGAAATAATATCAACAAAGTTAGTTATGTTTAATTTAACTGTTGAATGGAGGTTTAGCAATTTGGGATGGAAGTCTAGATGAGGAATGGAAGCTGGGCAAATCAGCCCTGAATTCCCTTCTTCTAATAGCCCAAGCTCTGCCGAGGGGAAAGAGCTGATGTGCGTTTCCCCACCTCTGCCCATCATCATTAAACACCAAGCCGTGCCTGCCGTGCACCTTGCTATTTCCTCCAGTCTCCTCCGGGGAAGAACAAAGCGCAGACAATATCAGGTCCCAAAGCCCCAGGAGAAGACCCTTGAAAGCCAGGGAGAGTAAAGCTCTACACACGTGCGTTTTCTTTGGCACTTCTTCGTGAGGCCAGTTTAAATAACCTTAGCTGTGTCTGCCCAGCCGTCCACACTGTTCGGTAGCAGGCAGACAGGGGTTTGTGAACACTGTGTGCCGTCATGGAAGGGCATTTTCTGTCTTCTGTTGCGTGCGATGTTTAATGGCAGCCTTCTTTCTCCCGTCTTCGTCCTTTCTCCTTCCGCGATTGCACAGAAGTAAGGCATGTGATAGCCACTGAACGGGGCAGGTCTGCTTTACTGTGCAGACTTCCTGTTCCCTGGAGAATATTGATCAGCCATGAGAATATTGATGCTGTCCGCAAAGGCGACTTGTGCGCTCATGAACATCATCCAACCAAAACCATTTCTGTAGACTCCCTGGCTCAGAACCACTTTGTTTGAGAAAGAGAGAGAGAGAGAAAGAGAGAGAGAAAGAGAGAGAGAAAGAGAGAATGAATTATCAATCTGATGGCTTATTCCTCAAATATCCACAACAGTCAGAGCTGGGTCAGTCAGAGCTACAGCCAGGATCTGGGAACTCAGACTAGATATCTTACATGGTTGACATGAACTCAAGTACTTCGGCCATCTTCTGCTACTTCTACATCAGCAGGGAGTCAGATCGAAAGTGTGGAGTAGCTGGGACTTGAATAAGGTACTTTGACATGGAGTGTGAGATTTTCAAGTAGTGGACTCACCTACTCCACTACAAATCACTGTTGATCTGGTTGATTTTCATAAAGCAGGAAGCGAAGAGAGAGAGATTCCTTTTGAGAAAAAGAGCTGCCAGATTTTGTTTTATTTTCTCTTCCTTCCTCCCTCCCTTCCTTCCTTCCTTCCTTTCCTCCTCTTCCTCCTCCTCCTTCTTCTTCTTCTGTTTTTTTTCCAAACACCTGAGAATCAAATACAATAGAATCAATCCATTAGAATATGGGAAAGCTACCCAATTTCCCTTGCCTGTCTCTACTTGATAACCTGGAGAATGCCTACTGTTGGTCATAGAGTCTGGGCAAGGATCCCAGCTGAGGCCACTGGGAAGGCCTTAGGTTTATCCTGTTTACAAAAAGGAAAAAAAAGAAGAAGCACCTCCTTTTCCTCTTCTTTCCTTCTTTGATTACTAATGCACTGGCTGATGGCAGGCACCTGCATAGTCATTAGGTCACTGCTCAGGAGGACCACAACCCCCTATAAGACTGCCTGGGTTCAAGTTCTGGCTCTACTTCCTTCCAACTTCCTGGTTAAGCTTGTCTGAAGCTTTATTTGGGGTTGAACATTTGAAAACCCTTACATTGCTTCTTAAAAATATGCATCTTCCAGGAATGTTTGGAATCTCCAGCACATATTTAAAGCAAACAACAGGATTCACTTGCAGCAGTAGAAAGGCAGTGCCTACAAACCCTGGAGGCAACCTTCTCCCTGGTTTCCAGCCCCCTGGGGTGATGCGAGGCTGTGGAGGCTGGAGGTCTCAGTGTGGTGACCTGTAGATGAGATGCGGGGACCAGGAATTCTGGGATAATTCCATGTGAAGTCAAGAAGCATGTAGTTGTCTTCCAGTCCACGTGGGACTCTCAGACGGAAATGCATGCTGATTCCTTCCCTCCTGCCTTAACTTGCTCCAGATATTCATGGAGGGCAATTTGCGGGGCCAATCATGCACCCTGACCAGGCAGAGTCCGTGCCTCCAGAGGGGTGTGGTGTGGACTAACAAAAGCATCGCTTCAGTGAGTGATTACAAGAATCTACCACTTTCAGAGATGCTGGAGCTGTGCAAGAACAGCAGAGGGAGCTGTGAGAGGCATACACTCATTCAGCTTGGGGAGTTCTTTTCAAGACTTCCTGAAGAAGCTTTGTTTGAGTTAGGTTCTGAAAGACTCATCAGAAAAAAGCAAAACAAACAAACAAACAAACAACAACAACAACAACAAAAACAGGCAAGAAGAGAATTGTGGACACATGCATCTGTGAAGGTTCTGGGGCTGGAGGCAAGGGAACATGGAAGGGGCCTGGGGCCTGAACAGGAGCAGGTGTGGTGTGAGATGAGTTCGGAGAGCTCACAGAGACCAAACAAGACAGGAAAAGGATTCCAGTGTGCGGGCTTCATTGGAGCCATGAGATGTCCAGATGGATTTTAGTTGAGGGGGCGTAGAATTTGCATCGGGCAATGATCCCTCTGAATGCTCTGGATTGACAAGAAGCAGGTGGTGAATTCAAGTTCATGGCTCCAGAAGGATCCAGGGTCATGGGTCAAGTGGTAAGGGGATGGTCTTGTCTTGTCTTTTTTCTATTTCTTTCTTTCTTTCTTTCTTTCTTTCTTTCTTTCTTTCTTTCTTTCTTTCTTTCTTTCTTTCTTTCTTTCTTTCTTTCCTTCCTTCCTTCCTTCCTTCCTTCCTTCCTTCCTTCCTTCCTTCCTTCCTTTCTTCTTTTCATTTTTTCTGAAGACTGATTCAGTTTTTCATCTGAATGCTGGATTCACAGAGAGAGGAATTTTCCAACCGCTCTTTCATTCTCCAAATGGCTGAATCAGCTAGAGCTGGGCCAGCTGAAGCAGGAGCCTGGAATTTCTTCTAGGTCTCCCACATGGGTGCAGGAACCCAAGGAGTTGGGTCATCTTCTGCTGCCTTCCCAGGCACATGAGCAAGGAGCTATATTGAAAATGGAACAGCCACTTCCTATTTGGCTCCCTACTTGTGGCCTTGGAAAGCAGTGGAGGATGGCCCAAAGCCTTGAGACCCTGAACCTGCATGGGGAACCCAGAAGAGGCTACTGGCTCCTGGTTTTGGATTGGCTCAGCTCCAGTCATTGTAGCCCCATGGAGAGTGAATCAGCAGAAAGAAGATCTTCCTCTCTGCCTTTCCTTCTTCCTATAAATCTGCCTTTCCAATAAAAAAACCCAAATATATCTTTAAAAAAGAAAAAAGAATGTGGAACAGCCAGGACTTGAACATGTGCCTGTATGGAATGTTAATACTGAAGGAGCAGATTTAATCTATTGCACTGTGGTGCTGGCCAAAAGGGATGGGTTTTGACCACAGAGGAGAAAAAACTGTCCTATGAGACAGATAAAATTGTTCCCACCATTGACTATTACTAATTGGGAGACACTGTTAAGAGTTGACATACTTAGACATTTTTTTTTCCAGAGTGAGTATTTGACCTAGCAGATCAGTTGCCCCCTTGTATCCCACATTGGAGTACTTAGGTTTGAGCTCAGCTCACAACTCCAACGTATTGCCAGTGAACACCCTGGGAGGCAACAAATGATGTCTCCAGTGATTGATTTCCTTCCCGCCCACTCCACACCATGTCCAAGATCTGAATTGAACTCCAGAACCCTGGTTGCAGCATGGCTAATCTTAGCCATCATAGGCATGTGGGGGAGTGAACCAATTAATGGGAAATCTGTACAAACTATCCCAACAGGAAAGCCAGTCATTGTTGCACAAAAAAAAAGTTTTAAAAAAATTTATTCATGAATTGGAGAGACAGATGGAGGAGAGACAGAAGCAGACAGACCACAGAGAGATCTTCCATCTGTTAATGTATTTGCTAAATGCCTGTAGCTACTTGGGGCTGGGTCAGGCCAAAACCGGGAGGCTGGAAGTCTTTTGGGGCCTCCCACATGAGTGGCAGGGACTCAAACCCTTGAGCCATCACCTGCAGCCTCTCAGAATGTGTGTTAGCAGGAGGCTGGGCAGGAGGTAGAGTGGGGATTTGAGGCTAAGCACTCCGTTTTGGAATGCTGGGGTTCAACATAGCATCTCAAAGGCTGCACCAGACATGCTTTCCTCCAACTGTCACCCATTACTCTCGGGTGACATTGACAACCGAAGAGTGGGACGTGGAGAAGTCATCCAGCACTGGCGACTTCTTTCTGAGGTCGGAGAGCAGCTGCCACCCTAGAGCAACCCTGAGTGTGATGCACACCTGGGCAGAAGGGATCGTTTTTGAATAAAGATCACCACTTGTCCACAACCCAGCGTGGCTGCTCACCTCCTGTGACAGGTGTAATAGACTGGGGCAGGCTTGGGGGTGTGGAGCGTAAAGTCGAGCAAGACAGGTAATCAGCATCCTGGCATTTATTCTTTATGGAGGAATATTTGTTCCTCAAAGTCAGACTACGTGGAATATTAGCATTTGAATAAATTATTCAACACCTTCCAGAGAAAGCAAGGGAAAAAATCTTTTCAGCATTATAACATGGCAATCTACAAGGTAGTAAGAAAAGAAGGCTGTCATTTTTTCTTCAATTACAAAAGGCAAATATTTATTATTTATAAGTATTCGCCTTGTATAGGCTTAAATGTTATTTATGAACCTGTTGCACAGTGATTTTCAATGTAACTCATTATTTTTAGCCTTAGGGTGTTGTAAAGGAGCATGGATATATTTAATGACACTCTGCTAGTCAGCGCAATTACACTGTAATCATTATGTAAAATGTGCTATTAATTAAACCAATTTCTAGTTAGAACATTCGCTTCTGCAGGGCTTAATCTTAATCTCTGGCAATCTTTCTCTCTGTTTTTCGCCTATTAATTATATGATTACTTCTTAAGTTACACGTGATAAAATATGTTTTTATTTTTCAGGTTGCTACCATCAATTAGAAACATTTGGCAAATGGCTCTGGTGTTTGTGGGGCTAAGATTTCTATTCCTTGAACTGGAAAATGATTTAGTGTAAAATGTTATTTCCATGAAGCAGGTATTTATATATTAAATGTATACACACACACACACACACACACACACACACAAAGTAAGCTCTTGTGGGTTCTCTTTTCTGCCTAGGTAGCATAATTTGTAAATATATCTGATTATCTGACTTACAAAAATACAGTTGTCCCTCAGTATCTGCAGGGGATTGGTTCCAATATCCCTTGCAGGAACCAGTGTCTACAGTTGCCAGAATCCTTGTGAAAATCGGGTGATGTTTGCACATAACCTATGTTCCCATCCTCCTGTGCACTTTAAGTCATCTCTTGGGTATCTATAATACCTAATGCAGTGTAAATGCCCTGAGACTAGCTATTGTTCACAGAGTGACAAGAAAATCAGTCTATACATGTTCCACACAGAATCCATTTGTCTTCTGACTCTCTTCCATCCACGGTGGGTTAAGCCCACAGATAGGGGGTCCATGGATACAGAGGGAAACCTGCACTTCATTTCATCTGACTTGAGTCATTTCAGTATTGAGCCAAGGCAGTTAAATGTCTTTTTCATATTGAAATGCGACAAGGCACGGTATGATGTGAACTCAGCATCAGATTTTAGGCATGAATTTTGTTGAAGGAATTCGAAGTAGATTCAGTAGTTCAGGATTCAGACAGGTGGAGGAGGTAAGGAGACTGTGGAGGAGGACTTTCCACTCCTCTTCCAAAGCTTTATATGACTTCTGCTGCCATGTTTCCAATGAGGAGCTGGGGAAATCTTCCTAATCTTTGCTAATGATTCTTCCTGATGAAGATGTTATAACAGCACTTCTCTAAGAAGAAAAGATTCACTTTTCTCTTTTTTTCTCTCTCACCTTACGGAAAGCAGGTAAGGGGAAAAAAGGGAAGGGCCCAGGCTTATTATCCTGAGGCACGACAAGTCAGGTGGAGAACATTCCACTGACATTCTCACTTAGACATCTTCCAGGATCTGGGGTGGAGAGGGAGGGTTTTAAACAGTTGAATGGAAGTAAGTAAGGAGCCAAATTTGACCCAGTAAGAAAAGAAATCCTAGAATAGACTATTTTGAATCACTGAGGACTTCTGCATAGCCTTTACTTCTTCCCTTTAGGTGAAACAAAATATTCTATAACATCAGGTGAGATTTATTTTGGTGAGAACTCAGAAAGGGTGTGCACCTCCCCTCCACAAAGTGTGGGGTTTGGCCTTCTACATGAAGACCTTGGGAGTTTGGTCTGTGAAAACCTTCGGGAGGACCCGAGGGTCCTAACTGCCCCTCAGTGCCCTGATGAAATGTTCTTCTTCTTCTTTTTTTTTTTTTTTTTTTTTGCCTGCCTTCTGGAGTTGACTCTGGGGACATCAATCACTCCCTGCCAGTGTACACCATGGCTGCACCTGCTGAAACCATCCACAGGTTGTAACTCAGAAGAATCTGGAATCAACAGCAGTGTTATTTATGTACTTCTTTAACTTGTCCTGTACTACAAAAATTTCCACCCTGGCACCATCTGCCAGGGGGAGGGATTTTTCCTTCAGTGTGAAACATCCACTGAACTGGCATCAAATCCAGCAAAAAGCTACCACCTTATAAGCACCCAGTGAAGTCCTATGGCCTTCTTTTCAAATGATTGATCTCTCTTGGTTGCCATGTCTATGACATTGATTGGCTGTGATAGGTTATGTGTTATCAATGCCAAAATTCACTAAGCAGGAAAGGATGATGTAAAGAAGTTAGACTCTTACAATAGGGTTCCAAATGGAGCCAATTTCAGAAAAATTGATCAATTGATTAAGAAACTTATATTTTCAAAACATCATAAATAGCTATAATCTAGGAGAAAATACTGATATCATATGTGGCAGACAAAGGGTAGTTTTTCAATATACAAAGAGCTTTTACAAAGAAAGTTAATAACCCAATTGAAAAAAAGAAAGAAACAACGGCATGAATAGCAAAGGAAAGATCCTAGGCATTTCATTTATACATTGAAAAGAACAATCATACTCACTCTACTTTCACACAATGGAGATCAGCAACACAAGAAATGTGAAAGTATTTACAGTTTAATAATATAGGAACTAAAGAGTGTAAGAAAAAGATACATCTATGCAAAATGTAGGAATGTGAATCAGTTTGATTTCTTTTTTCTACTTCTTGTTAAAATTATCATTATCACTTTATGATATAGTTCCACAGACCCTGGTATTTCCCTTACCGCTCCCCAAGAAACCTCCTGCCCACACTGAGTTCCCCTTATTATTACTATAATATAGTTCTTCGTAATCACTCAGAGGTCCATCATTGTGGACATGGACAATGGCAGAGAGTCCAGCATCCTATTGTTAAGATATAGTTAACAGTTTCAATGGGAGTTTGTCTTTGATCTGAAAGTAGAGATGCATACTGCATTGTATCTTCACATGTGGATAGGACAGTGTCCATTACACAGTTACTATACATCCCCTTAAATGAAAAGCCGCAAAACAAAATCAACAACAGGAAGAAAAATAGAAATTTACGATGCCATGAAGTTAAATAACATGCTACTGGATATTATAGTCTTCATTACACAGTTATTGTACATCCCCTTAAATGAAAAGTCACAAAGCAAAATTAACAACAGGAGGAAAAAAGAAATTAAAAGGACCATTAAGTTAAATAACATTCTACTGAATGACTGAAGTGTCGCTCAGTAAATAAAAAAGAAAATCAAGAACCTTCTTGAAGAAAATGCTGCTGCTGTATAATCTGTGAGCCAGTGAAGAATTTAATGAGAAAATGTTTTGAAGAGATGAAACTAAGAAATTCAAAAACATCAAAATCCCTGAGATATAGTTTCCAGTAAACTTTGTTGGTGAGAAATGTCCCCTATAGGCAACAAATAGATTTTTTTTGATCCAGTCTATTAATCTATGACTTTTATTGGATGAGTTTAAGTCAGTTTACATTCAGGATTAATATGAATGGGTGGTAATTTGGTGCTGTCATTTTTGGCAATGGGTTGTTCATTGATTTAGTCTTCTGTTGTTATTTTACTGGAATGTTTTTCACATTTGCCTTTGGTTTTGGTGGGTGCTATTCCTCTTTTGTGTCAAGAGAACTTCTTTAAGTATCCTTTGTAGGGCAGGTCTGGAAGAGGCATATTCTTTTAACTTTTCTTTGCTGTGGGAGAATTTTATTTCATTTTCAAAGACAAAGGAAAGCTTTGCTGAGTATGCTATGCTAGGCAGACAAGTTTTTGCTTTTAGAATCTGGAATATGTCACTCCATTCTCTTCTGGCCTGTAGAGTTTCCTGTGAGAGGTCTCCTGTGAGTTTAATTGGCATTCCTTTATATGTCAATTAATTTTTTTTTCACGTGCACATAAGGATCTTTTCTTTATATTTGATTGAAGAAAGCTTGATTATCAGTTCATGGTGAAGATCGCTTTTGGTCAACCCTGTTGGTAGTTCTGTGCCCCTCCTGGATGTTGTTTCCCAATTCTTTCTCTAGATGAGGGAAATTTCCCTGTTATTTCATTAAACACATTTTTAAACCCAGTTTCTCTTCCTGCACCTTCTGGGACTCCCATAACTCTTACATTTGTCCTTTTAATAGTGTTTTTCAATTCTTGAATACTTTTCTTTGCTTGACTCAGCTTTGCTTCTATCTTTTTGTTTGTTTCCCCTTGGTGACAGGAAATGCTGTTCTATTCTGAGATTCTTTCTTCTGCTTCCTTCATTCTGTTTTGGAGACTCTCCATTGTATTTTTAATTTGTTTCACTGTGTTCTTAATTTCTGAGAGATCAGTTTTCATTTGATTCATTTCTGTGTGACATACTCCCTAATTCCTTGAATGCCTGCTTTATGTGCTTCTCGTTGTTGATAAGAAGCTTTGTAACAAGTATTTTTGAATTCTGTCTCCCCCATTTTCTCGATGTCTTGCTTAGTTAACTCTGAGGTTGACAAAGACTTTTGCTCCTTTGCAGGGAGTCTTCAGTAATATTCATTGTGCCTTTGTCTCTTCTTTTGCTCTTGGTCATTGTACATCTGATTATTATTTCTTCTCCTTGGGACAGATTTCTAAGCTCTGCCAGTCACAGCTCTACAATTTGATTTTAGTTATTGCAGTTAATACACAGTTTTTTGCTTGCAGTCATTTGTGCCACTCCCTCCAGCGAGCTCCAGGTCTGGGATTTAATGTTAGACTTCCACCATGATCTCCATAGCCCCAGATCCTGGCACACCACTCTCCACCTCATGTAATACTGTGCTGAGGCTGAACTGTTGTCTGTATGACCTGTCTTCCACTTCCTGTTAGAGCAGGTCCCAGGATTAGGGAGACAACAGGTATTCTATATAGTTAGGTTGTTGGTGATGCTGATCTTGCCAGATCCTATTTGTGATTAGGTCTGAGGCCACATGGACCTATTTTGACTCACATGATACCAAAGTCGGTAATATTTTTGAGTGGGACCAGTGCAATACACTGAGCTCAGTGAGTTTGCTCCCAGCTCAGCGCATGAACAGTTCACTATTGTCCCTGCACTCTTAAGGGCTTTGCCACACTCTATAAAATGGCGCCTGATGTACCACTACTGGAGTTCTTGATCTGCTGACCATCAGGTCTGAGGGCTACCTGGACCTATCTTAGCTGGAACCTGTAAGATGACACATTGTTACAATTCACTGAGCCAAAAATGAGTTCACCCCAGCTCATTGCATGTGAAGCCCTATCCCATAGCCTTTGCCTTCCTATACAAAATGGCACCCGATTTGGCTCTAGTGGGCAGACTGGGCTGTGAAATCCACCCTGTTCCCATACTGCCTGTCTGGGACTTGCTGCTTTGTCTCTGCTCCCGGTCAAATCAAACAGACCAGCAGGACAGGCAGTTCTTTGTTTGGGTTTACTTCATGAGCTCCCAGTGCACATCCCTTCTCACCTTGTTGCTAATGGAGTTTCAGCTGCTGGTGTAGTTCAGATTTCTGCTCATTGAATGCCACTAACATATTGGTCACCACTGTGTTTGCTGCTTTTCTATGTCTGTTCGTCTCCAGGTGCCCCTCTGCTGTCATTCTGTCCTGTCTTACTTCCTGGAATGTGGCCACTCTGCTTCACACTTGCTAATGTTTCTCCATCTGTTTAAATGTGTCCTTACGCTATTCCTCCATCTTGATTCTCCAATCAGTTTGAGTTCTTCTGGTGGAATTTAGCAGTAATTATCAATATGTAAAATGTTCTCTTAGACCTAGTTCCATGTCAGGATAAACCAATTTCCACACGAAATGTATAAAGGTATTTATTACAGCTTAATTTGTGGTTGTTAAAAATTTGAAATATGTAAATGTCAAGGAGAAGAAACTAATTAAGTAGGTCATAACAGCGATGCAATGGAATATTACATAGCTATTAAAATAATAATGAAGACACATATGTAGAAATTGGATATGTGATCTTGAGGAAGTCAATTTGTTTCTCAGTTTGTAAATATATACTTTAATAGTAAATGGTAAAAATAAATCATAAGTAATAATTAAACACCAAAAGCTATAATAATTATGTCTGTTTCAAAAACAGTCATGAGGAAAAAAAAATTTATATCCACACATAGCTTAGACTGACTAGCACATAGTAGACATAACAGGTTAGTTTTAAATAGTTGCATACTTTTATGTAACAAAACAAGCTGTAAGAATGCGTGAAGAGCATAAAGATGCCTGTGAACAAAAGCAAATGTATAGACAGCTCTAAGATATAAAAGGGACTACTGATAGTGACTAATCCAAGGAGTTGGATTTCAGCTATTCACCTTACACTCTTTGCTGTGAGTTTGTGTTCGATTTGAAACAAAAACATTCAAAAGCGAAACAAACACCGTACGAATTAGGGAATTAAGGCAAAGGTGAGGAAAGGTATATTTCTGGAAGTTATTGTTCATCTTCATTCATCCATCCGTTCATCTATTCAAGGAACTTTTTGAATTCCTACTATCTCGTAGGTATATATTATAAAAATGGTAGGACTCCTCATAAATGTCTTGTGTGATGGGGGAGAGATGGCATAAGAAAATATTTGGATGCAGAAGGAACCAAGAGCAGGAGGGAATACATTCTGGGGGTAGTACCTGGCTGGGTTTTGAAGGTTAACAGGAGCTTTCCCAGTAAGCACTCAAAGTTGAAAAGGTAAAAGTAATGTCTGGTGAGAGAAATCAGGATTGTGACTAGTTCAAAGGTGAAAGGAGTTGGCTGTGACAAGGAGAAAAGGCAGCTTTCTAGGGTGACGGGAAGTATATGAAGTTATTAAAAGTGGCCAAGTTCTGCATTTAACATATCTGCATTTCCCTGTGTGTAAGTATACCTTAATTAAAAAAAAAAGAATTAAAGTGTGAATGCAGGATAAGTAAGAAGGGAAAGGGAGAGATGCATGCAAATGTATTTTCTTTTATCTAAACAAATCATATTTGTAGCAGGAAGAGAGGGAAGAGTTAATGCACGAAGCAGAAGGGACAGGAAGGATCAATATCATAGGCACAGGGTACTGTTCCTGACAACCTGCCCCAACTGAGGGCTTCAGATACAGCTGATGGGCAATTCACTCCCTACTTCTAAGAAGTCTTCATTCCCAAAGCAAGGTGTCCCTGGTGCAGGAAGGTGGCCCTTGAGGACCCAGGGCCATCCATTCCAAGTGGGCCATCTGTGTTTGCTCCTGTTTAAAAGGCTCCAACCCATGGTTTGCTGACATTGGTGTGATGACATATGCAGGCTGTCTATGAGAGTGGCTTGTTCTTGAAAACTCTGTCCCACACGTTAGTTGCAAGTATTGTTGGCTCTGTCTCAGGTTTGTGGCAATATTTTGGTGTTGCCTGCCTTATTCTCAAAGGAGCTAAGTATTGTCTCCCAAGATAGTTTCTTTTGTTCTTTAGAAAATATGTTCATTGGTTTGGTTTTCTGTTTCCTAAATAAATTTTACGTTTAGAGCAATCCTATGTTTATAGAATACTGGTGAAACAAAGTGTAGAGTTAACATCTTTTTCTTATAACATCTCTCCTTAGTGTGCCACATTTGTTACAGTTGATGATGAACCAGTGTTAATATACTATTCTTAACTGAGGTACACAGCTTATAATTGTATTCTCTCTTTGTGTTGTACTTTCATGGGTTTTAACAAATGTGTAGTGTACTGCATGCCCTATTACATCCCCCCTGTTTTCATACCTCCCCCAACAACTTCTGCACCAGTTACAACCACTAATGTTTTTTGTGATTTCTATTGGTTTTCTCTAGTGATTTTTAGGTTCTTAGCTGAACTGACAACCTTTGAAACCATCACTGCAGATTTGAAACTTACCTCTTTTCTATACTTAGATTATATTCCCATGCATTACAAAAAGAAAGGGAGGAGCATCTGCAATATTCAGTTAATTTAGGATGTAAATAGACATTTATTTATTAACTTACTCTTTTATTCAACACATCAAAAAGCATCTATTATACTCTATGTGCCCAGCATTGCACCTAAGTCAGACAAGATAATTCACCCTGTAAGTTCCTAATATTAAGAAGAATGATGACTGACATTTATTAAGCACTTAATATGTGCTTCACGATGCCAACCACCTTTGGACACATTATCACATGTGATGCTCATAGCAAAAGCCCGGGAGGGAGGCGCTGTGATTTTTGCTATTTCAGATTGTCAAATGCCTCACAGCCGATAATGATCGGAGTAGAACTCTGAATCTGTGTTTCTTTCAACTTCAAAGTGCACAATTTCAACAACCACTAACTGCTTCATATTATGGAGAATATGGCAGTCGTGGTTCAAGCCCCTTTACTGGCTGTTGACCTTGAACATGCAGTTTACTCTCCAAGAGCTTCAGCCTGGTTACCATGTAGCCTTTTCTCTCTTTTGTACCTGGAGGAATCACACCCTTCTTTGAAAGTTTAGTTCAAATCTCATTTTTTGGAGTATCTGGTCCAACTGGGTCAGCCCTCGACACTCACTGCTCCTCTTCCCTCCACTCCTTCCCCACCTCTGGGCCCGTTCACCCTGAGAATGTTCAGGACCCAGCATACTCCAGTTTGTATTCTGAACATTCAGGTAGCTCCCACCTCTCATACAATTTCTATTTTCATGCATCATCTATGTGCTGTTTGCTCTCATCTCTTCTTATTTTTGATTCAGCTGATCTTTTTTGCATAGCCTTAAGCAATTATATTCCAGTAATATGAATGTGAGGGACCAGCTACACTTATCTGTATATATTTGATGTGTAATAAAAGAGATGCTTAATTAACCAGGTTTTAAAAATCTATGCCTGCTGCTGTGTAACTGGGGATCATCTTGCTACCCTCAGAGGTATATGTAAAACACTGAGGGGAAACTTGTTTTTAGTTTAGTCAGTTCCTGATGCTTCAGACCTATCTTATTCATTTCATAGCCCCGGAACATAGCATAACTTATGGATCACAGTGCCTGTTTGCAACGTTTTGTATATAGTTTATTCCCAAAGTGTTCATGTTTGGGACATGCGATTTCCAATGTGTCACTATTATTATTTTAAGATTGATTTATTTTTATTGGAAAGTCAGATATACAGAGAGGAGGAGAGACAGAAAGGAAGATCTTCCGTTTGCTGATTCACTCCCCAAGTGACCACAATGGCTGGAGCTGAGCCAATCAGAAGCCAGGAGCCAGGAACTTCCTCCAGGTCTCCCAGGCGGGTACAGGGTTGCAAAGTTTCCTGTTTGGGCCATCCTCTACTGCTTTCCCAGGCCACAAGCAAGGAGCTGGATGGGAAGAAGGGCCACTAGGACACAAAACAAACAGCATTCATGTGAGATCCTGGTGCATGCAAGGCGAGGACTTTAGCTGATAGACTACCATGCTGGTACCCCAATGTGTCATTATTAAGAGGTGGTGGAGCCTTTTAAAAGGTGAGGTCTAATACAAAGTAATTAGATCATGGAGGCAATGCCCTCTGAAGAGATTAATGCTGGTCTTATCTAAGTTAGTTATCATGAGACTGAGTTACAAAAAAGCAAGAAGGATCCTTCTTTGGTCTCTGGCTTCTGGGCATGCTAATTCTCTCTCCTCACATGCACCTGCTGTTACTCCATTCCCAGTGTTGTGGTATAGCCAGAGTGGTCCTTACCAGAGGCCAACCAGACAGAGTTGCCTATCTTGTCTCCAAAACTATGAACTCAATAAGGCTTTTTTCTTAATGAAATACCCTGCAGCTTGTACTGGTTATAGAAACAGAAAATGAACTAATACAGTGGTCACTCAATGTTGGTTGAGTAGATGAATAAGTGTAACTATGGAGATAGCCTCAGACTTCTGTGAACACTTCTCTTATATTTGAGGACTGGTAATGATGTATCTGGAGACTGATAAGAAATTTGGGCTTTTATTGGCATGGCTAGGACAGGACTGTGGAGTACTGTACACTGGATGAGGGCCTCCTGTCAAGGGAAGGTAGGCAGCGACGCAGGCAGATTGTGCACACAAGCCAGTACCACTGAGGGGAACCCATGGAGGATGCTGGTAATTGCCCACAAAGCACAGATTACAAAGGCCCTGAAAAGCAGCTGTCTCCACTTGATGACAGAATAATTCCCTAGTGAAGAGCAGTATCTGCGTTTTAGGTTGCAGGTGACTGATTCCTCTAACGTAAAATGATCCTTGCCTGCCCCCAAGGTGAGACTCTTGGGTGGGACGGTTTTAGGCGATCTTGCTAGGCACAAGCTCAGCTCACTTTTCAGTCTTGTCAGGACTAGTGAACAGGGGGAACAGAGGACATATATCAAGTGCCAGGAAGGCTCCCAGGCATGGTTGTGGATTGTTCAAAGCCCTGATGCATTTAATGTCTGCAGCAACCTGTGGTCATATGAACGATAAGTAAGTCCACGTTCAGGAAGGTTAGATGACTTGTCTAAGGTCATTGCAGTCTCAGATTGCTGGAGCTGGGCTTTGACCATAAGCCTCATGTTCTGTCCACGATACATCCCACCCATTCCTTTATACTTACGTAAGTATCTCCATTTGCACCAAGTCCTGACTTTCAGCGAGTGTCTAAAGTACCTTCTATTTATAGAGGTTTAAAGTACGACATAAAAGAAGGTAAAACATTTAACTCATTGCTTGCCTATGGAAAGTGCCCAAGAAACTGATCATTAATATTCTGTTTGAGTGGTGTAGGAATGGTGTTTTATCAGGAGCAGAAACGGGGGTAATTATAGGAAATCTGGGGCCCAATGTAAGTGCAATTAAAGACACCTTATCCTCAGGGGATACATTCTGAGATACCAGTGGATTCCTGAAATCAAGAGTAATATTGAACCATATGTACATGTGTACACACATATATCTATGCATATATGTACACATATATGCACACACATATGTAATGGTTTTCCTATATGTGCATTCCTATGAAGGAATTTAATTTATATATTTAGCATGAGAAGAGATGGGCAACAATAAACTAGAACAACCATAACAAAAGACTATAATAAATGCTATATGAATATAATCTCTCTTATTTGCTGCATGTTGGGTAAAATATACAGTGTGGCTGCACTGACCAAAGGGATGGTTCTCTTCCTGGGCAAGATGGAATAAGACAGCATAGGATTTCATTACAGTACCCAGAGTGGCAACTTAAAACTTCTGAGTTCTTTTCTTCTGGAATTTTCTATGAATATTTCCAGACTCTGTTTAGTAACAGGAAACAAGCTACGGAAAGTGAAAAGGCAGAACAGGAAGGATTGTTATGATCACTTTCTTAGCATAGGTTAAGAAACCCATTTTCAAGGACAGTGGTTATTCCTCTCCAAGATGGGTGCTATTTAAGGGTTTGAACACAATGGTAGAATAATCTAATTTATGCTTGGCCATCCAGACTAGGGGGAAGGGTAGATTCAGGAAGACCTAGTATGCCTTGTTAACCACATGACAGGCAAGAGAGGATATTGGCTCAAAATGGCAGGGAGCAGCGACTTGGATGAGCAGCGGTCAGGTCCTGTTTGAAGTTTAAAGTTAGCACTGTGTGGATTTCCTGATGCTCGGAACGTGAGTGTGAGACAGTGAGTGGTGCTAAGGATGGCTCCCAGGTTAATGGTTTGAAAATGACTTCATCAAGCAACAGCTTCCTTCTTGTAATAAATATGCATGGAGGAGAGCTACAGCTCTGGCTTCCAAAGGGCTCGGAGATGCAAGAAATTCCTGTCTAGGAAGAGCTGTGGTGGTGTTCTCATCAAAACACAGGCCATAGTAAAGAGCAGGGACCCTGAGGGCTGGTAAGTAAGGGAGGAGGAACTAACCTTCTCCAAGCCATGGTTGCTCCGGGTACTAGACCATACTACCCTGGATTTATCAGTCCTGCTGATAAATATGTCCCCCCAACCCCTGCAGTTTATAGGAAATACTGGAGTCTGATTTTTAAGAATGTATAGTTAGGCAACGTTTTCTCTGTAACAGTTTTTCTTGGTGTACTCCACTCATGCGGACACTCAGCAAGCAATTAGCATTTCTTGAGGGCCATGGGCGTTTTCTTTTCTAACTATATTTCCAGCCTGCTGCCTTCCAGATGAATCTAGGGAACATATTCAGGCTCACAGAGAAGAGGAATGTTTCTGAGGGACGAGCAGGCAGCCTGCACACTCGAGCTGAGGAACTGTTTGCGGTAACTCTATTTTTAATATACATTGCTGACCCTAATGATGGTCTATTGAGATGAGGGCAAGAAATGTCTGATCAAGTGGAGATTAATTTCTGACTGTGTCGCCCAGAATGCATGAAAATGCACTCCTTTTTCTATTTAGACTCCTGGGATGCTTTGATTGATTGACTAGTTTACAAATGAAGGTGATAAAATTAGGTTGAAGACCACATACATTTCTTAAAATGAGGCTGGCTGGTCGTGAAGACAATGAGGTTTGGACAGATTGTATTGCTGGTTTAGGCAATCTGCTGAGCATGCCAAGATTTATAGACCTGTACTGTAATGTTACAATTGCAGCTCACTGATATAGGTTTCTTTTCAAATTCTTTCCCATTTTATTTGAAAAAGGCCATTAGAGAGTTATAGACTATTGAAAAAGCTTTTTCTTTGCTAACCCTTAATAAACTCTTCCAAACAAGGACTACTGCATTTTTATATTAAATTCAGACCAAAATCTATAAAACATGCTACCCCAGGTTGGATAATTTGATTATTATTATCTAAATGGAGTTATGGTTCATGTTGGTCTGCAGTAATATACATAGTAAATAAAATGCAAGTCGAGATTTGTATACCATCACAGGACACTGGGTTTTCCTGTTGCTGTTTGCTTTTTTTTTTTTTTCTGTGAGACTTTCTTTGGGGGAATTTCAGCCAATTTTCCCAGAGATGAGAAATTAAAAAGAGAGGGAGTATAAAAGGACTTTTCAGTGGTAAAATTAATGCTGCATTGTACTAAAAACAAATTGCTATTAATATTTACTTGTTCCCATCATCATAGAAGAAAGCTACAAATGTCTTAGGAGTTACCAACTAATAAGATTTACTAAGGGGCCCCAAAAAGCCTGAGAAAATACTCAGCAGAATTAGAAACAATTATCCCATTGTAGGTTATGATGTGAGAAATAATAAATGAGAGTCTGAAGTTATTTATGAATTAGTCGATTCTGTTTCACACATTTTTTGCCATCAAAATAACTTATGAAATCATTTTCCAGGCCCATAGCATTTTATGAGAGCTCTGAAGATCTTGCAGAACTTTCTGCAATTATCTTGCATGCTTTGGCCATGCTGAGAACTTGACCACAGTTTTCCAACTCTGAGGATAGCCAACCAATAGTTCCAGAATCTTCCCTGAAGTGGCTGGGCTGCAGACTCGTGAACTTGGCGGGAGGGATTCCGGGAGTGTCAAGTACAATGGGTCTAGGCCAGCGCCTGGTGCTCAGCGAAGCTGGAGGATCCACGGGCTCAAGATGAATCATCGCCACTGCTGATGTTTTTGCCTTGTCCATTGTTTCCAGGAGGCAGGATTAACCAACCCATTGGGAGTCCAAGTACAGGCTACACGGTTGCTAACATGCCACATGACCTTGAGAAATTTTCTTGCTGTCCCAATTCCTCTGTCTCTAGGATGCTTAGTTACCTGGGGGCACCTGAGAGCTCAGGAAGAAATCCAGAGAGCAGGGGAAGCCTCAAGTCATTATTTTTAATCCTGTCCAGTCCCTGCTCTCTCTGGCTTCTCTGAAAGTAGAAAGTGGCTTACTGCAAGTTATCAAGAAGCCTGGGACCTTCTGTCACCACCAAGGGCAGTTTACAAGGGGGTGGCCAGTGCGAGTGAAAGGATTTAAGGGGGCTTGGGGTCATATGGTTCAAAGGGTCCAGCAGAACACCAGCCTGCTGCCTCTGATTTAGGCGAGCCGTGGATGAACTTTGAAATGCAGAACATCATTTCTGCGGAAGGTCATCATATTTCTGGATGATTTACACAGAGAAGTCTGGGACTGTGCCGGCTTCATTTCCAATCCTCTGGTGCCAAGAGAAAATATGCTGATGGAAGTGAGAGTTTCCTGCTGGCTGGTCAAGGCTCCGAGTGCCGGAAGAGACGGCAGGAAAGGGCCCGAGTCCCTGGCTCTGAAGATGCGGCTGCCATTTCCAAGCCTTCTGGGTCTCCTTACAGATGCCTTCACTGTTTGGAATTTTGTACAAAAAATTGCCTTGTTGCAGTTGCTACGTGGTGGAAACACTGATTCCAGCTGCAGTGGGGACACAGGCAGCAGCTTCCCTGGCAAGGCCCTAGGGCCATTACAGCCCTAAAGGCCACACACTGGGTTCACCAGTTTCAAGCTCACCTATCCCTGCCGTGGAAGCTCAGAACAGAAGACTAAAAAGCTGCCTCCATGCCACCACTTCCCAAACAGATCCACAGATGAAATATTCCACATGTTCAAGAGGCAGTGTCAATTTTCTCAATGACATTCTGATTACTTAATTAAATAGCTCATTCATGCATAAGAATATCCTTTTTCTTCTTAACCCAGGAGTCTTCATGAAGTGATATTCCTTTTGAATGGTAAGAAAGACGAAGGCTATATACATTTTAATTTTTCAGGTACAGACTCAGATGGAAAGGGACTACCCACCATTGCATTGTAGTTAAAGCAGACACCCACCTGGGCAGAGGGTGGGCCAGGAAGCCCAGGCCTCCAGTGGCAACTCTGATGGGTCCAGGGCTCTGGAAATGCGGGGTTGAGGCAGGGGCTCATGGCATTCATCGGGTTACCCTCCCTGCTCCACTGATTATCCCTGCAGGTGGGGCAGCTTTCACGTGGTGTCTGCTGTGTTCCCCATGTTGGAGGAAAGTCCCCATTTCTTTCCCACTCCACGAGCCTTCCAACCCTCCCAACCCCCGCTGCAGAACTGAGTGACGCCAACAGTTTCAGTGACAAGACGTTGTGTGTTCTATTCCCACATGACGTCATTAGCATATTGGTCATCATCCTAAATGTTTGCCAGAAGGATATGAGATCTTAGCAACAGAGGTGTTTAGGGGTTTGGATAAGTTTGAAACACAGCGATTTTTCAATCTTATGAGCTAACCAATCCAGTGGCCTCTTAGTCTACAAGTGTCGGCCATCTTTCTCAGCGTGTCAGAGAAAATAGAGTGACGGATCACTTTTTGGTGTCAGTGTTCGAGACCGGTGACAATCAGTGAAATGATTGTGTCTGCCTCTACACATATCTGTAATTGATTGCCTAAACCCTACGACTCTCTTTCCCAGTTGATATGATGGAACATTGGAGTGAAATCACTCTCGATGAGGAGGAGCCAGGTCCATTTGTTATTTACTTCCCTGCCTGCTTCTCTCTCCCCATCTGATGCCAATTGTCCCACAAGAGCACATTATGGTAATCAGCTGGAAAGTATGTATAGGAATCAATCAAGGTGAGAGCCGTCGCAAGAGTTATGACATTACAAAGTCTGTTTGTAACTTTTGATTTATGGAAGATTTTCCATTTTATAAATTGGGAGTAAGGCATGTTGGGATGCTTTAACCCTCCAACTCCCTTATGAAGGGAATGTACCAGGCACTGAAGCTAACAGACAATGGGCGTATTTTGAGTATCTAGTGCCCTGAGCCAACTGGAGCTCCTACGTGTTTGATTGGTGATATTAGATGCATTCTCCTTTGGCACACGTTCCTTGTCCTTCATACAAAATAAAATTGTCTCATTTTCTAGAGAGTGAAAGCATGACAAAGCACCACTTAGGATGCACACCCCCACACAGTGCTTTCTTCCTTCAGGAGCCCATGAAAGAAGCAGGTTGTAGACGTGTCTTGGAGGAGTTTCCCCGTTCTGATTGTTACTTTCAGTGTGGTGACTCAGGAAAAGGACTCCACAGACGCCAGTTCTTGGAACCATCAGATACTTGGCATAAGTCTCATTCCCTCTGCAATTCGTTATGGAGTTTCTAAAGACCAGGACAACGTCAGATTCAGGCCAATTTTCTCTCGATGGACAAAGTACATAATATAATGATATTTCAAAAACTTCATGAAAAAAATAGCATCAAAAGTTAAGTTAGGGGTGGATGCTGCGGTTTAGCAGCCTGTGCTGGTGCTTGGGATGCTCTCATCCCATATTGGAGAGCTTGGCATCAAGTCCCACTTTAGCTTTCCACCTAGCTTGCTACTAACGTTCACCCTGGAAGGCACCAAATGATGGCTCAAGTGTTTGGGTACCTGCCATGTGTATGGTAAACCCAAATAGAGTTTCCATATTCTGTATTCAGTCTGACCCAGCCGTCAGCTCTAGTGGGCTTTTGGAAAGTGAACCAGCAGGTGGAAGATCACTCTTTGTCTTTGAAATAAGTAAAAACAAATCAGCTAAAAAAGAGATAGGCTTATTTTGGTGCAAAATTCAAACCGGCTTTAAAGCAGGCAGGAAGTAGGGTACTATTTTCAACTCATCATGTTAGACGTTTCATGTGTATTTGTTATGTCCATCCTTGTGATGATCTAGCTATTGTATTAGAACCAGAAACGTGAGCTTTTCTAACAAGAATGTTCTGTTTGTTTTTTAATTTTTATTTCTTTACTTGTTATTAATTTGAAAGACAAAGAGAGAACCCTGGTCACCGGTTCACTCCACAAATTCCTGCAACAACTGAGACTAGACCAGGTCAAAGGCAGGAGGCAGGAACTTTGAGGCTTCCCCATAGGTAGTAGGGCCCCAACTACTTGAGCCCTTGTCTATTGTGTGTCAGAGTGCCCATTAGCAGAAAGCTAGAACTGAGAGAGGGGCTGAGACTTGGCATCAGGCCAGGTGTGCCTCCTCACTCACATTTCTGAGCAACACTATGGCTGTGGGGGTTTAGCTTCCATGGTTGTGACTCAGTGGTGTGCTGTCCTCCTTCACAGAGCCAATCTCCGTGCACTGACTGCTTGGTGCCTCAACAAACTCACTCCTGAAGAGTAAGACGTGGGGCTCCCTGGTGGAAAATGAGCTCAGGCAGGAGACCATGTGTCTTCTTCCAAGGTCACTGGGTCTGCTTCCTGCTTGGTAATCTGACTGCATCAGCTTGTGTTAAACTAAAGTTCTGTTTCCTTTTTTATTAGCATAGTGGACCTATTCTACTTAAGTTTCTTTCTTTTTCCTTCTTAATGTGAATCTTCAAGCTAATAAGAATGCAGATCCCAGCAGACCTACTTTCTGTCTTACAATCCATTAGGAACGTGAGATCGTCGTCTCTGGAAAACTTAAAAAACCATTTAAAAACAAAAAGATGAATAAATGAAAATGTTATGAACCTGGAAATGTTAATTAAGCCATTCTCAAGGAACAGGCTTTTCAGCCCAGATTAAAACATCCCATCACTTTTAAATAGTTAACATCTTTCTCCTTGAAATAAGTCCAAATTAAGGACAAAATCATTATAAAAAGAAATAGTAAAGAGACCAGAAAATGGTGCTAAGAATTTGGCTATCAACTGACATACTCAAGTTAGAGCAAACCATGAAGGCCAAAGCCAAAAAGTGAAGTCTATTTCGAGACACACTGTAGTTATTGCTAAGCAATCGTCTGGGTACCTTGACATAGATTCATAGAATGTAGAGGCTCACAGATCATCCTGTTGGACCCTTTCACTTTTTTAGATTAGGGAACTGAGGCCCAGGGAGGCTGAGTCATTATCCCGAAGTCGTTTCATAGACCTGAGGCTGAGACCTAAAACACTGGCTTCCCTATCCAGTGCTGTTTCCACTGCATACACAGCCAGGCAAACTGTGTGCAGGTAAGACTGTTTGAAAGTTTTGCACCTGCACCATCCTCTCCAGAGACATGGATCCCAGATGGGATCCCAGCAGAAAAAGAGAGTAGAGCGTCACATGTCATGGTTAGGTTAGCCAATGTAGTCCTCAGGACCAAACATGCAAGCTCTAATGCAGAGGGGGAAATTATCAGGTCCCGAAAGTAGCTGGAACAAAGCCATGAACAAAACCATGTCATCCCCTCTATCCAGGGAAGGTGCTTCCCAAAGTGCTTCCCAGCATTCAGCTCTTTCCAGTATTATTTGTTCCATTTGCCATATGGTTCCAAGCAGACTTGAAGCAGAAAGTTAGCTGGTAGCATCCTACCGGGTGAAGAGGTCATTTCTCCCAGATGGCAGCCCAACAGTAGGGGAGCAAATAGGAAAACTATGAACTAGAAATAAGAATCCAGAGAATAGTACTAGAATGCTGTTTTACTAAGGGGCAACATGGTCTACAAAAATATGTTCTATGGCTGCCCTTGGACCATATTAAAGTAAACAGTAAGAAATAACAATGATAACATTTTTTTTTATTGATCACCAAACAGGTGCAAAAGGCGGTATAGTTATTTCTAAACTTTGAAATCCTACAAGGCAGGCAGTATAATCCCTGTTTTTTATGTATGGGAATTGAAGTTCAAGAATGGTAAAAATCATGCCCAAGTGATCACAGATCTCTACAAGGCAGAGCAAGTATGAGCAGGGGTAGCTGGACTCCAAAACTCTGTTTCCCCAAAGAATAATCATTCTAAGGGAACACCTCCCAGGATGGCCCAGTGTGAGCCTGAGGTCTGTAATGATTTCTCCTGGGGCTGTCTGGAGGTGGATGACATAACAAGCTGTATTTCCATGCTTAATGTGGCCAGGAATGGGCCTTGATAGCTTCCAGTCTTGAATGTACCTATTTCTGGATCTTTATAGCAACCTTCTGAGCAAAGTGACCTTTCTTTCTCTTTTTCAGCCTCTGATGAGAACTAGAGTGGTGAGGCACCTTCCCCAGGGAATACTGCCAGGATCCAAATCCAAACTATAATCCAGGTATCTTTACTGTTGGTTTGGGCTCCAGTATCATGTCCTGTTTCTTCCCTAACTTTTCCTGACTTGAATTCCTACTTATTGTTTTTCTTAGCTGGCAGAGTAGGATGCGGTTCAAATGTTCATTTATTAATTTCAGTTCATTTGGAAGTCAGAGCAATAGACACAGAGAGGTCTTCCATCCACTGGATCACACTCAAATGCTAAGAACAGTCAGAACTGAACCAGGCCGAAGCCAGGAGCCTGGAACTCCATCCAAGTCTCCCATCGCACTCATCTCAAGGGTTAGGAAAACATGCCCTGGTTCTTTTCCATTCCACTTGCATTTCCTGAAGACCTAAGTATCCTTTTGATTAATAATCCATTTGGTAATCAATCCATTTGATAGGACATTTTGAACATCTGCTACATGCCAGGCTACAGGGTCTGCTATGTGGTCTGCAAGCCCTGGGACGAGTACCTGCCCTCAAGAAAACAAGAACCCAAATCATTGTATATTCTAGAAGAAAAATAGATGCAGATACACCTCAACGTGTATGAAGGGCAGGTTGTGGGCAGTGCCAGCTACAACAGAGCCACAAACAAAATTTGAGGGAAACACAAAACAGAGATGGGTTCTGACTTACACAGTGAAGAGATGACTTGGAGTGTCTTACGACACTTTCTGGACGATGTGACATTTCAGTTAGATTTTTGCAAGGACAGACTTTGTTTCACACAGTCCTCTGCTGGTCAGCTACTGCTATGATCATGTTCTGTAACAAGCAGGCCCCCAGACACCAGGGACTGACTACAGCACATGCTGAGTGTTTGCTAGTTGCTGTGTGGGTTAGTGGGTTAGTGGGGAGGCTCAGTGTTAAGCTTCAGGCTGGGCTCCCCTTCGCTCTTCGTGTCTCTTGTGGAGTCCTGAAGGAGTAGCAGGTCCTTACTGAGGGACACTCTTCTGATGGCATGGTGCAGGAGCATAAAAGAGGCCCCTCACTTCTTATTGGTAGAAACATGCATTGACTCCTGAAGCTGTGCGTGAAATTGGACAATGACACTTCTATCTGCATTTGTTCTATTGGTTGTAGTTAGTCACGTGGCCAAAACTACATCAGTGGCGGTAAGGAGCATACTATAAACCAAGGAAGACAGAGATACGGTGAGCAAAGGAAAAACCGTGAATAATTAATACAACCTGCCACATATCCTATTGTTTCTTGGGTTTTCATTCAGTATCAATATGTGACCCTTGAAAGCAAAAAAGCCAACAAACAAACAAGCAAAAAAACCTTTTGTTTTGCGCTTTTATGTTCTGCTAGTGTGATATTGGCTGTGTTGAAAGATAGCTGAAGGATGGGATGGGCACTGGGTCCTGTGGTTAAAATGCCATGTCTCATGAGGGAGTGCCTGGATTCTATGTCTGGTTTCTGCTCCTCATTGCAGCTCCTGATATTGCAGTTCTTGGAAGACAGCAGTGACTGCTTGAGTCTTTGGGTTCCTGTCTTCCACCTGGAAGGTGTAGATTAAGTCTGTAGCTTGAGCTCCTGGTCTGGGGCAGTTGGGTGCATCATGTGAGTGAACTAGGGGCTAGGAATTCTTTGGTTCTGTGTCTCTCTGCCTCTCTAAAAATAAAAGAAACATAGGAGTGAGGAGGCAGAATATTCCACAGCATTTTGCTACCCCACGCTGGCTGTCTCCTCCCGAGTCACTGCCCTAGAAAGGAAGCGTTTCATCAATATCTTTCACTGTAGGCTGTCCCGCTCCTGGCACGATGTCTGGTGCTGAGAGGGTAACTCCAAAACATTCATTCCATGAATGAATCAATGAAATAATTGGGGTTAGGTAGACTCTCAATGTGGCTTTTGTTTGTATTTCCCCGATAGCTACAGTGCCAGAGCATTTTTTCATATGTCTATTAGCCATTGGAGTTTGTTCTTTTGAAAAATGTTTGTTCATTTCCTTCATCCATTTCTTAGTAGGATTGTTTTGTTTTGCTGTCATTGAGTTTCTGAAGTTCTTTGTAAATACTATCTGTTGTGTAGTGTGCAGATTTTCTTCCATTCTGTTGGTTGCTTCTTTGTTGATCATTTCCTTTGCTGTACAGAAGCTTCTTAATTTGATGTAGTCCATTTTGATGTAGTTTATTTTGGCGTTGACTGCCTGTTCTTCTGTGACTTTTCTAAAAAGTCTTTATCAGTGCCTATATCTTACAGAGTGCTTACTATGTTTTCCTCTGATAGCTTGATGGTTTCTGGTGCAGGTTTAGATCCTTAATCCATTTAGAGCTGATTTTTTAATAAGGTGCAAGTTGGAGGTCTTGCTTCTAAAGAAACTGTGGTATATCTACTCTCTCCGATATTACTTGGCCATTAAAAAAATGAGATTCTACCATTTGTAAGAAATTGTCCCAACTAGAGAACATTATGCTCAGTGAAATAAACCAATCCTCAAAGGACAAATATCATATGTTCTCTCTGATATAAGACAACCTTCATGTAAAATATAAGATCAATAGATATTTGGGTAAACATGTGTATATATATATATGAATATATATATTCATCTAGAGGAACTGTATAATGGACACTAGCACACCAAGAAGTGAAGATAAAGTGTAACATGCATCTCTACTCCTGAATAAAAGGTGGACTCCCAATGAAATTGTTAAATATATCCTGACAATAGGATGCTGGATTTTCTACCATTATCTATACCTACAATGTCCTGATACATTTAAATAGAAGAATGATGGTCCGCACTTTCACCAGCAGTGAAGGAGGGTACCTTTCTCCCCACAGCCACACCGGCAGGTGTTGTTAGTTGAGTTCTGAAGGTAGGCCAATCTGACTGGAGTTAGGTGGTACCTCAATGCGGTTTTCATTTGTATCTCCCTGATGGTTAGAGAGCCTGAGCATCTTTTCATATGTCTGTTAGCCATCTGAATCTGTCCAACCAATGTGGAAATCAGTATGGAGAGAATTGCAAATAAAAGTGCCATATGACGCAGCTATCCTGCTCCTAGGAATAAACCCAAAAGAAATTGAAACTACATATGAGAAGGGGATCTATAATCCTATATTTGCAGCAGCACAATCTACAATAGCAAAGACACAGAAACAACCCAGATGCCCATCCAAAGATGAGTGACTAAAGAAACTGTGGTACACCTGTTTCATGGAATATTATTCAGCCATTAAAAAGAACAAAATTATACGATTTGCAACCAGATGGTCAAACTAGAGATCATTTTGCTCAGTAAAATAAGTCAATCACAAAAAAAGAAATACCACATTTTCTCTTTAACATAAGGAATCCATCATGCAAATTGGAATGTATAGTGGTAGAGTAATGGAGGTTACCATATCCAGATGTGAAGACACAATGCAACATGCATCTCTGCTTCCACACAAAAAATGGACTCCCAATGAAAGTGTTAGATATACCTAGACAATGGGATGATGCACTGTCTGGGCACACTTAAATAGCAGACTGATGGAACTGTAACTCCTTATGAAGAGTTGTGATATTACAGGAAAAATCAGTTGGGGGGTGGAAATTGGAGGAGAGGGGAATCCTAGGCTATACGTAATTGTACTATAAATTTCAAAAATAAAAATTAAAAAAATAAATAGAAGAGTGATGGGCTTGTGACTATTTCTGAAGGACTATACTAGTATGACAATATAGGGGCTCAGTGGAGGGAGGAAGAATGGGGAGGATGGAAGGGGAAATCCCTGAACTTATGAAACTGTATCATGAAAAAAAATTTTTTTTAAGTTGAAAAGAAAAAAAAAGAAGGCAGCTAGAACTGAGAATGGAGCTAGGATTCAAGTCCAGGCACTCCAAGATGCAATATGGGTGTCCCAAGCAAAGTCGTAACCACTCTACCAAGCATCCACCCTGCTTTATTTTCCAAAGTTTTCTCTAGCAACAACACATTTGTTTTGTGATAAAACAGAAAGTTTTTTTTAAGATAATGTGAATATACAGCATCACATTTGAATAATTCTAAATGTGATCTGGAAAATCATCATTCCTAAGGATGTAAAATCTGCAACTTTAATGTCTGCCAAAATAACTGAAAAAGGAATGCGAAATTGCACTTTAACATAAGTCTATCTTCACATAGAAGACTAGAAACATAGCTCTCTAAGTGAAAATCCCTTACAGTATTAAAAAAAACCACATTTAGGAATTAGCTGTTCTCTATACTGCTGATGTAGCTTGCAAGTCATTAGGCTAGCCTCTTTTCATGCATCTATCCATTGTACTACACTGAACAAATTTCTCAACTGTATGAAAACTGCATTTTATCATAGGGAAAGTGGAGTTGAGCATTGCCATGTGTTAGTTTGGGTAGGTAACAATAGATTGTTCTCTTAAACAAATTGGATATTCTTCTTGCCCGTCTGAAGCAGCATCCCGTACTGAGAATTAGTATTATTCGTTCATCACTGATTAGATGCTGTATTAGTTGGGATATATATATCTATTGTAACAAATAGGCTCCAAATATCAGGGTTCTTCAAAAGTTTTGTGGAAGAAAAAGAATTAAAGGACCTGCTTTTGGAACAGAGATCTAGCTTGCTATTTAGGACACCACGTTCCACATCCCAGTGCTTGGGTTCAATTCCTGGCTCCAGTTCCTCTCTCTAATTTCCTGATAGCACAGATCCTGGGAGTCCGCAGATGATGTTTCTAGTAACCAGGTCTCTGTCACACATGTGGGAAACCCAGATAATGCTCCTGGTTGCTGGTTTTGACCTGACCCGGTCCAGGCAGTTGGGCAGTAAACCAGAAGATGGGATCTTTTTGGTTCTTTGCCTCTGAAATTAAAAAAAAAAAAAACTACATGAAAATGCTCAAGGATTATTTTTTAAAGATTTATTTTATTTTTATTGGGAAGGCAGATTTGCAGATAGAAGGAGAGACAGATAGAAAGATCTTCTATCTGCTGGTTCACTCCCCAAGTGGCCACAACAGCAAAATATGAGCCAATTCAAAGCCAGGAGGCGCTTCCAGGTCTCCTGTGTGGGAGCAGGGTCCCAAGGACTTAAGCCACCCTCCATTGCTTTCCCAGGCCTTAAACAGGGAACTGGATGGGAAGAGAAGCAGCCAAGTCATGAACCAATGGCCATATGGGATGTTGGTGCTTGCAAGGGGATGATTAGTTAATTGACCATCGCACTGGATCCAAGGATTATTTTGAAAAAGTTCATTTTGGTGCTAACTCACTTTGAACCCCATGAATACAAGAGTTTTTTTCAAACTTCATGGAAAATGTATATTGTGAAAAAAAGCTATATGTTGATTTCAAAATTTTTGCATAGGTTTATCTCTTTATTCTATTTGCTCATAAACTTTTAAAGCAATTGCCTATTTATTAAGAGTCAGAGAGAAAGAGAAAACAAGAGAGTAAGTGCAAGAGGGAGGGCGAGAGAAGAGATGAGGAAGAAAAAATACAGACAGAGCTCCCGTCTGCTAGTTTGCTCCCTCAATACCCATGAAAGCCAGGGCTGTAGTTAAACCCAGAATTGGAAACTCAAACTGGATCTCCTGTGTGGGTGTTAGGAACCTACCTGCTTGAGTCACTATCTGCTGCCACTGAGGGTTTGCATTAGCAGGAATCTGGAGTCAGGAACAGAGCAGAGGAGCAAACCCAAGCACTCTGATGTGAAATATGTCTTCATCAGCTTCTTACAGAAAATATTTATTTATGGGCCCAGCACAATGGCTGAGTGACTAATCCTTGTCTTACAACTGCTGGGATCCCATATGGGTGCCTATTCACGTCCTGGCTGCTCCACTTCCCATCAGTTCCCTGGTTGTGGTCTGGTAAAGCAGTTGAGGATAGCCTGAAGTCTTGGGATCCTACACTTGGGAGGCTTGGAAGAAACTCCTGGCTCCTGGCTACAGAGCAGCTCAGCTCTGGCCATTGTGGCTACTTGGGGAGTGAACCAGTGGACAAAAGATCTTTGTCTCTCCTTCTCTCTGTAAATCTGCCTTTCCAATAAAAATCAATAAATCTTTTAAAAAGTGTATTTATTTGTAAGGCAGAGAGAGAATCTTCTCTCCACTGTTTCACCATCCCCAAACTCCTACAACAGCTGCACTTTAACAGGAAGCTGGATTGAAAGCACAAGGTAGCTAGCACTCTGATATATTGGACACTGCAGGTTGAGGCTTAACCATAGGGCTACATGCCTGCTCCATTCCCAAGTTTCTTAACCACTAGGCCAAGACCTCACTCCTCTGCAAACCCTCTGAGTAACCTCTTATACAATGACTCACAAAGACGATGGTTGATTTCTCATTCATGTAACAGTTCCTAGTGTTCCTAGTCAGTGGGTAGCTCTCTGTGATGCAATCAATGGGACTCATTTTCTCCATTTGTGGCTCTGACTGCAGTGTTGCCATCTGAGTCCTGTTTGTTGAACAGAGACTATAGAGGGGAGCATCCTCCTTTCTTAAAGACCTTGCTCTACATGCAGTACCTGTTCTCACTCCCACAGCCAACACTCAAATAGGTGAATCTAACTACAAGTAGGTCTGAGTATGCCATATCTTCTGTGTCCAGGAAGAAAAGGAAAGTGACATTAGGTAAATAATTTGCAGTCTGTACTGCACTCACCCACTCTCTGTCAGACCCAGTGTTAGATCATACTGAGATAACTGGACTGCTGGACTCAAAACTCCAACCACGGGGAAAATCACAGAATCCGTGGTCTGGCCATGGAGTGCATGTGTCATAACTGAATCTCCTCAGTTGCCGGAGCCTGGGCAGTAGAAGACATGCCTAGATGCACATGGGTGACATGACAGATCACTGAGCCCTGCAAAAGATGTCTAACACCATGGAGGGAAGAATAAAATTGACAACACTCCTGGTCAAGCTTTGATGGCAAGTGTCTGGGTGAGTTGAGACCCAGATATTGTGGTGGACTATGTCAGCCACTGGACTTTGGAAGGATTTCCTCAACTTTGGAGCAATTAAATCAACAGCATCTCAGAACTATTAAAACCACTGAAGAATATGCTCAGAATACCCTCAGAATATGCTCCACATCACGGACCGTAACATAACATTGAGTGGCCATCCCACATCCTTAGGCACTGGTGTGGTTAGGCTACTGGGAGCTGCTCTATCCTCTTCTCCCCTCCCTCTGTCCTATACAGAAAGAATAGAAAGGAATGGGGGAAACAGTAGTCTCTTCCATTTTCCCTCATTCCTTGACCCTTCCCACCCTAACTGAGGATCCACATGGGCATGCATCCTTCTAAAAAATGTAAGCATCATAAAAAAATCTATTATAAAAAGATGAATAAGCCAATTTTTTTCCTCCTTCTCAAGGAAATTCCCACTTAAGTGAGTAGGACCACACCATATTTCCAGATAAACTAGTGTAGAGTGCATAGTTACGAACCATGAAGACCGGTCAGTGAGCACATGCATATATACAGGATGGCACTAACCCCACCTGTAATGCACAGGGGTCATCAAAGACCTTGATTGTGTCACTTTTAAGTCTATTGAACAACTGCCCCAAATCAGGTGCGTAGCATGTGCAGGCTGCTAGAAGATGCAGTTAGTAAAGTATAACCCAACCCACATGGTGATAGACATACAGATATATTTAGCTGGATAATGATCCACAGCCCTGGGGAATGAGATGGATACGGTGGGCATATTCAGAGGATAAAAGGCTCTGGATCGGGAATCAAACATTTTTGGTCTTGCTTTTCAGTTTTCAGGCTGCCTTTGATAAAGCTTTCTAACTATTCTAACTGCTTCTCATTTTAAAACAGGAGTCCCAGCTCCTGCTGTGGTGGTACAGAGGCTCTGGAGCCAGGTTACCTGGGTCCCATGCTCACATTTTCTACATAGGAACTTGCTGGGAAATCTAGCAACCCCGTCTAGTCTTTTGTTTCCTCATCTTTAAAAAGGGGTTGATAGTCGAACCAAACTCATATGATGGTAGAATATGGAATCACATAGAACAGAAGTTCTCTGGAATGTACCTAGTGTCAAAAACTGCTCAGTAAGTGTTGGTTTTGTCACTGTCTACCTTGCATCTTGCTATGGACCTTGAAGGGGATAATGGCAAGTACCTGCCCAAACAGCAAATGTTCAACTCATGGTAATGATCAGCAGTACCGGGGACAAGCTGGAGGCAAGATAATCACAGTGTCCTGGAAGGGAGCTGCTGGATTGGAACAGAGGCAAAAATTCCTGACTCATGAATTAATTTTCACCCATCCCGAGACAAAAGAAGCAAGAAATGCATGTGGTTCTTAGAAAGGTCACACTTCTGGTTTCAAGTAGAAGGTTGCTCATTACCTTTTCTGTTGTCTTCATTGGTGAAGGCTTTGAGAATATGCCATAAAATGTAGGGGGAGGAAGACATAAATAATTTTTTTTTCCAAGAACACATGAAAAAATCCTCCCTAAACACAATATTCATTGTAAGAGTTTCCAGAACCTTCCAAAATCCTATCTCACTTTATAACATCCCGCAAGTCCAAAGTAATGAAATAAAGGCATGGTAATAGGCAAACACAATTACAGCCTCCGGATAGCTCCTTGTTAGGCAGGGGGTGTTTGTGAGCATTGACTAGGGTCTCATTTCCTGTAATCGCGCCCAACCCTGCTGTGATCACTATAGTATTATGACCTATGGGGCAAAGACGGTACCATACGTGATATTTCATTTTGGGGTAGCTGGGTGTAGTAATGAACCAGTTACAGTCAAGTGAATTAATCTCCCTAGCTATTCAAAAATGAAACTTCGTGTACAGCAATTTGTTCTTCATTGCTTTTCTCCATTAAATCCCCCAGACTTTTTCAAATTACTCTTCCCACAGAAAACTGGAGAGAAAGAAAACTCAATGAAAAATTATTTTAACCTTTGCTAGATGTTGATATCTTTTCTGATTGCCGATAATAATGCTAAATGTTTCTCACGAAGATACAGCTTAGAGTTTGCATTGTGGTTCTATTAGCCTCATACTGACTGATTATAAATCTTAAAACCTAGAATAAATATGCAAATAGTGGGTATAACATAGATTTCAGAGCCAGTTTCATACAATTGAAATTATCAATTGGTATTTTTCCAAACTAAGCAGTGCCCTAATCAATCTCACTCAGTGAAATTACTCAATGATTGTGCACTTAATAAACAGAAGTTAATGATTAAAGCCACATTATTGAGAATGAAAATCACTGGCATAGGTAGGTATAGACATACAACACAGCTGTTAATCCTCCACAAATTTGTTTTTAATAACACTGATGTTTTGGTTGCATATGATAACTATTTCATTAAATCTAAATTAAATGCATGGTTAAGCATATTTAAAACATGTAAATGTAATGTGTTGCTAACGTATTACATTTTATGTTTCCACACAGTTCAAATTATTTTGCAAACTCCAACTGACTAAGTGTAGGGAAATCCCTGGTCATTTATATGATATCTTCCTTCTGATATCATTAAGAACTCCAGAAATTTAATACCTTTGATTCTAAACACATTGCTAGTCAATCAGTATGCAGGAAAGAAATGTATTTATCTGCTGGAAAGGAATGCTTATGGACCCAAACGAAGGGAAAAATTGCTTTTAAATAATAATAAAATATGCATTTCCCTGTTTTTAAAAAATCAAGCAGAGAATCTAATGCTGAAAGAGCTGTCTTGGAATAACAATCAAGAGTGTGTTGTCGGGCATGATTTTTCGTTTATGGATAGTGGGAGACATTAATATACTTGCTGTTGGCTTGTGCATTACTATTCCCAGCTATGCAGAAATGGAAGGTGATTTACAGCAACACATTCTTTGTTGCTGTTCCAACATAGCTATTGTCTTCCCTGTATTCTGACTGGCTGACTGGCTGGGAGAGGGGTGGTGCTGGCTAGCACTCAATCATTATGGGTGTCTACGAATAGAAGAGGTGGATGTGAACTGGGATTTTTCAGCTTTGTATACCCAGCAAGCCAATCGGATCCCAGAAAGAAAATAGCTGAAGCTTTTACTGCTCTTTAAGTTTCCTCACTGATTCCCATTGCGACTGATTATATCACAGAAGTTATATAAAAATCACATTAAACGCCAAGTAAATCAAGACTTTCCATGCCTTTTTTTTTCAAAGCAATGAAATTCAGGACAAACACTATAGTATGCATGAAGATCAGCACCTAGAGATCTACATTCTACATTACAGACGTCATATTTGAAATGGAACACGAGCAAATTGTAGTTTATTCATTTTGTTATTTTCTGTCCTGCTTGCACTGCTGTTTTGAAAGCCCCACCATAAGAGAGCTCAATTAAGAGCCTTCATGATTTTCGCCGGTTAACTTTGATGAAATAGAACGTCTTGGAAGGGAATTCAGTGAATTTAGGCTATAAATTACCTGCAGTGTAATTCTAACTTGGAAATTCTGAAATAATGATGTTTGGACAGGCCATTTCTTGCAGAAGATTGTGCTTAAGCCACCACTTTGGAACAGTGGTACTTCTTTCCATCAGAGCTGAGCAGAGAAAGCAAAAACTTCCTTCGATGGGTAGGAGCCATGGGTCCCTTGCAGTCTATGTACAAAACAGACATGCTGCTCCCTGCTGCTGGCTATGTCTGAAGCAGAGTGAAGTTATTCATTTCCTTTATCCATGTTCTTTTGACTCTTAATTGTTATCTAGCTTTTCAGGTCATATTAGTTGTCAAAGAGAGCCTGGCTCTTTTCCTTTGAATAAAAGGCTGTTTCAGTTTGGCACCAGTGAAGTGAGGAGTTGAATCCATTTGCAGGGAGAGTCACCAATGAACTGCTCTATTTTTAAATATCCCTCTATTTTTAAAGATGTAGCTAATCCAGTAAAATCCACAAGTATGTCCACGGTAGATTCTGCAGAGGGCGCGGCATGATAAGGTTTTGTTCCTGCTATAGTATTCCTGGCAAGTTATGCTTCTTTCAAGCCTCAGTTTTTCTTGTTTGTGAATGGGATTAATAATAGCACTCACATCCTAGGAGTTTTTTTTGCAGATTCAGTGCAATAGTGCACTTAAGGCACCTTAAGGCCTGGCATATACTCAATGAATGCTAGATCTTTATACAATTAGTATTTTACCCAATCTTATCTAAATTATGATTTTTTTAAAAGACAGCATACACTAATAAAAATAGCATTTATTTCCAAGTGCTTCCTTTGTGTTTTTGAACTGTTGACATCGCTTAATGAATTCTATGCAAACACCGACTTTGTGGGTTGAGTGTTTTAACCACCTTTGATTACAGGGCAGGGTAAGACAAAGAGGAATTAAGTGGTTTTCCTAAGTCAGTACTAATGTAAGTGTTAGAATCTGTGCTCTTGACTTGTTTCTGTCCAGGACAGGATGGTTTTTTTTTTCTCCCCAGGCAGGGGATTGAGGGGTGTATGAAGGAGGTCTAGGCTGCCACAGTGAAGGTTTGCATCAGAATGCAAAGAATGCTTTCTACTCTGTAGAAATGTTGGCAGCCTAGGACTGGGGATGGTTAAGATTGTAGGGAAGGATGGAAGTGTGTTGGCTAGCCCACTGGATGGCATTTAATCCTTCAAATGCCTGGCCAACTTTTCCTTAAAAAACAATAGTGTCAGCAACATTCACACTTCTGAATATATTAGGTTTGTAAATCCAGGGTGCAAATTGTTTGTAGAATCTCAATTAAAGCCCTTATAATATTGTCATTCGTAATCAGCTCACTATGAAAACAGGGCTTCCAGAGGGCACCAAAATCATTTGAACCTGCGATCCGTAATAGATTTGAATATTCAGATAAGGTCAGTGGTCAGAGCAGAGGTGACAGTTTTGGTCAATAAATAGGTTTCCTGAGACAAAATCTTTTTGTCTACTTGGGAATGGCCTGGAGAAATTGGTTCTCAAGGGGGAATCAAAAGATTAAATTCAGCTGTGTTGCCAATTTATTTGCTGGCCAAACAAGTGCGTGATGGAAATCTGGAGGGGGAGGTGCTTGCCCCTGTGGACAGCACCAGTGGGGTCTGCGGACAGCTGTCCTGAGCAGCTGACAAGCTTGAGAGGGACAGATTGGGTACAGAGAGGGAACGAGCTCTCGGTGCCTGGCTAAGGTTGGCCAGGGTTAAGTCAGCACAGGGAGGACGAGTTGCTGGGCTGTGTTATTTGCCTTGTTGTGGCCTTTGCAAGCCTCTCCCCAACTCTAACGATGGTGTCTCTGAATTGTATGTTGGCAGAATGCCTTAACCCCCCGTCATCTCAAATTCCTCTCCGTGAAGAGCCACGAAACTTCTCTCTGCTCTCAGTACCAAAATATCTTATGTTTATTACATGTGCCTGGATTACTTTACAGACTCTAAGTCACATGATTCCACAGCTTTTTAAAAAAAAGATTTATTTATTTTTACTACAAAGTCAGATATACAGAGAGGAGGAGAGACAGAGAGGAAGGTCTTCCATCCGATGATTCACTCCCCAAGTGACTGTAATGGCCGGTGCTGTGCCGATCCGAAACTGGGAACCAGGAACCTCTTCTGTGTCTCCCACGCGGGTGCAGGGTCCCAAAGCTTTGGGCCGTCCTCAATTGCTTTCCCAGGCCACAAGCAGGGAGCTGGATGGGAAGTGGAGCTGCCGGGATTAGAACCGGTACCCATATGGGATCCTGGGGCGTTCAAGGCGAGGATTTTAGCTGCTAGGCCACGCCGCCGGGCCCGATTCCACAGCTTTTAAAAAAAGATTCTTAAAATTTATTTGAAAGGGAAGATGAAAGAAAGAGAGAGAGAGAGACTCTTTCATTTGCTGGTTTACTCCCCAAATAGCCCAGCTGGAGCTGGGTCAGTCTAAAGCAAGGAGCTTCTTCTGGGTTTCCCATGTTGGTTCAGGGGACCAAACACTTGAACCCTCTTCCACTGCTTTTCCATGTGTATTAGCAGGAAGCTGAATCAGAAATGGGGCGTGCATGACCCTAAGAGGTGCCCAGATATGATGCTGGCCTTGCAGGTAGTGGCTTTAGTTGCTACACCACAATGCTGGCTCCAACTTTATGGTTTTTATACTATGCTCACCACAGCTTTGAGGTCTTCTTGGCTGCCCAACGGAATTGCTAGGATTTGGGAGTGAGGGCAAAGGGACTGATGAGATTATCTCTTGGGATTCTAATGTCTACCCACAGCCTGTGTGCTCTTTCTTTATTTTAAGAATGATTTCAGTAGTTGCATTAGTGTTTTCCATTCCTGTAACAAAATACTTGAGTTTGTGTGCTTTGTAAAGAAAAGAGGCATACTTTGGCTTACAGCTCTGAAGATTTGAAACCAAATGGTCACATCTGGTGATGGCTTTCTTGCTGCTGGAGTCCTGAGACAGTGAAGGACAGCACATAGTGAGAAAAACTGTGTGTGTGTGTGTGTGTGTGTGTGTGTGTGTATCCTCTGGTCTCTCTCCCTCCTCTTGTAAAATCACCACAGTTTAATCACAGGGGCTGTATTCTGGTGACCTTTTAACAATTTTTGCCTATTTATTTTCATCAACTTGAAAAGCAGAGAGAGAAATAGAGAGAGAGTCTGTCTCTTGGTCAATTTCTATTATGCTTGCGATATTCCTTGCTGGACCAGGCTGAAGCCAAGGAGACCAAAATTCCATCCAGATCTCCCATGTGAGTGGCAAGGACCCAAGCATCAAAGCCACCAAGGGAGTTAGCTTGGAAGTGGACAGGTTAAGACTCAAGAAGTGGCATTCTGCTATGGTACACAGACATCCCAAGTGGAAACTAACCCACGGCCTATCACCCCTGATGACATTAATCTTGATCATCTCTGAAAAGGCCCACCGTTGAAAGCCATAAGTGGATTAAGTTTCTACCCTTTTAGTCTCTCATCATGAGGATGGGGGACACTTTCAAGTCACGGTCAAATGATAGCAAAAGCAAACAAGGTTTGGGAGCTAGAGATTTCACAATCAGGGACCTTTCACAGCCTTAGAATATCTCCAACCAGAAGCTGAGTGACCCATCATTATGCTGTTTCAGTGTATCCTGACATTGTAGTTTTAGAGAATGGTATTAAGTTTAGCATTCTAGTGTTAAGATAGATTTAACAGTTTCATTGGGAATCCATCTTTTATTCAGAAGCAGAGACGCATACTGCAATGTATTTCCTCTTCATGGTATACTTGCCTTCATTATACAGATTCTCTAGGTAAATATATATGTACAAATCTGTATATATATATATTATTTTGTATGGAGGTAGGCATTATGATGGACTCATGATTGTTGTTAGGGAACTAATCTATTGTTATAGGAGAAAATGGCGTGAGGAGTGGAGGGAATGGTTGAAGGTGGAAGGGGTAATCCCTGAGCCTAAGGAATTGTCTCATAAAAAAAATTCAAATAGAGAGGAGGTAGAGAAAGAAAGAGAGAGAAGTGGAGTAACCCGCTCCTGCTTTCCTTAGCTCACTCTGAATGTTCTCCCAACCCTGGTTAGGACTCCTTTTCCTTCAGTTGTTGAAATAACCCAAGGTCCTTTCAACTTGGCTGGAATATTCCTTTCTCAGTCCTTTGTCTTTTGCTATGTAATTGGCTGGGTTTATGTTCAGTTACACACAATAGTGAAACTCAAAGAATAGTGATTGAACAAGAGAGACATTGGTATCTTTTTGTGTGTAGGAAGTTTGGATTCATGTGATATTCGCAGGGTGTCACCTGGGTTTCTGTCTTCTGCCATCCTCAGACACACCTTTTGCCTTCAAGATCAGTTCTGGTCCAAGGGACCCTGGGAGCCATAGCTGCCCTGGGCTGTCAGGAGGGTCTCATTGTGAAGTGTCCTGCTTCCAGGAGCCCACACAGGGTTTCCTCTTTTTGGCCAGACTTTTGTCATCTGGCCTTCCCCAGCAACCAGACAGGCTGGCAAAGTGTAATGTTTTATTGGCCAGTAAAGTATTTCATTAAACTTGGAGTTCTATTACCAAGAAAGAAGGGGAAAATGGAAATTAGGAAACAACTCAGCGATATCTCACATTCAAGTTCAGTTTCCTCCATCAAAACTTTAATCTAGAGCTTCCCTAATATTTGCTCTGTGAGAATGCTATTCTTTTCTTTTATGGAATTTTCATAATTTATAACCATATGTCCGACTATTAAAATTTTTCTGTGTGTCTGGATGGTAGTTCTGAAGGGGAAAAACTTATTCTTTTATTCCACTCTTTATCAACAGAGTCTAACAAAATGTCCTCATCTAATACATGAAGGTTTTTTTTTGTATAAGTGAATGAATGAAGTATTTCTAGTTCCTTGATTGTATTTATTGTTTGGAGAATGCAGAGTCAACTCTGTCAGTTAACTTCTGTAGGTATTCAAGAGTGGTCCGCAGAAACAGAAGAACAATAAACGTCCTTCGGGACCAGGGAGGAGAGCTTTCTCTGGTCCGAGCCTGGCTCCACCTCTGGACCCCCCCTCCCTCGCAATGACCATCGGGATCGCTTCGAAAACCCCTCACAGCAAACAAACAATCATACAAACTAAAAAAAAAAAAAAAAAAAAAAAACCTAAAATAAATAAACAACAGAAAGTAGAACTTGAAATCTGACAGGAAAGAGCTGGCATGGATTGGCTCATGCCTCGCTGGGTGGGTCACAAAGATTAGTTACTCCTCACCATGGTGTTGAGGATTTTCCTGCACACCCCCCCCCCCAAAAAAAAAAATGTTCTGCACCTAAAATGTTGACATATATCTTGTTAGAGTTACAATCCAGTCTGGATTATCCTAAAATCTGCCAAGATCAGCAAAATTTTACTTCAACACAACAACTGGCTAAATACTAAGATGAAATGGACACGAAACAGCTGAATGGTGCCTTATGGCCATTTTAAGGTATAGAGCAGAAGGTCCTGTATATAAACTAAAATTGAAATGTCAATGAGCTAATCATAGGTTGTGGCTAGGACTTGTTTTCCTTTTTTTTTTTTTTTTCTTTTTAATACACTGGTTACTCAAAATCATGTCAATTCCATAACATTGCAAATTGCTGTTGATGTTATATTGGGACTCTTAATTGACTGTGATGATATTCTGCCAGCTCAAACTTCAGACCAGAAAAGGTCTCCCCAAGAAACTGTTCAACCAATCTGGACAATAAGTAGCTGGACACTATGCTTGGTATATGTTTGCAATGAAAGAATCTTGATTGAATTTGAACTGTAATACTGCATCAAGGTGGAGGAATCCACCGGGGGGAGGGGAGGGGGAGGGAGGGGGGGATTCCCAGAGCCTATGAAACTGTCACATAATGCAAAATAATTAACAATAAAAAAAAAAAAAAAGAGTTCCTGAACGGGAATTAGGGTTCTAAGTTTACTCTAAGCTACTCATTTTCTCACTGCAACTTTCTCATTCATTCCTTAATTCATTTCATAAATGGACATTGACTCTAAGGAATTACATATTTTAGGAACTCACTTAAATCCATTTGAAAATGAAGACAGACCATAGATAAATATTTAGTAAATAGCAAATAAAATTTAAATATTCAGGGGCAAAGGCATTTGGCCTAGTGGCTAACACCTTTGAGCCATTATTGGAGAAGCTGAATTCTAGACACTGCTCTGAATTCCAGTTCCAACTTCCTACTAATGCAGACCCTAGGAAGCAGCAGGTGGTGGCTCTGATGGCTGAGTCTCTGCCACCCACATGGGAGACCTGGATTGAGTTCCTCGTTCCTTGGCCTTGGACTGACCCTGCTTTAGCCATTGAGAACAACTGGAGGAGTGAACCAGTGGGTGGAGGTTCTCTCTCTCCATTCTCTCGTCTCTATCATTTCTACCTCTATTTCCATACCCATATCTCTGCCTGTTAGATTAAAAAGTAAAAATGTAAGTATTCTGCAGAAATACTCCTAACATTTTTCAGTCTGAAAAAAATAAGCTTAACAATAATAGAAGATTTCTGATGTTCCCAAGTCTGGGATGCATTCATGTTAGTCAAGAACAATTAACTAACCATGAAACAGGATGCTGTGTGAAAGTCCCTGATAAGCAGCAGGAGTTCCGTTAAGATCACACTTAGGAAGCTAAGGATGATTAACCTTTGCCTAGGTTATAAAATGGCCCATTTGAGAACTGTTGCCACTAGATATATTACCTGGATATCAATTGGATTATTGAGTGAGAGGTTTTACATGATGCTTAGCATGATGATATATATCTGGTTACAAACTGTTTATGACAAGTGGAAAAGCCAATGAAAGATTAATGCAGTTTTAAATGGATCTTTCTTTTTTATTTGAGTTGTGGTTAATTTATGCATATATCACTCAATACCTGTGTATTTAAAAGAGATGCAGGTTTATTATTCTTAATGAAGAAAGATGGCCGTTGAATATGTAATTGAAACATAGTGCTGACATTGGAGCTTCTCTTAAAGGAGGATTTTCAGTTCCTGGAGACTTCATTAGAATTTTGATTTGGTGCAAACTTTGCCAGGTGAAGCTTAGCTTAATTTAGCGCTCTTACAGATTGAAAAGGAAATCACCCTTAAGAACTTGTAATAAATTAACATGTATTTCAGTGCAGCTACATTTTTCCCCTTTCAGTTTTGTCATAAAGTAAATGTACTTGGTTATCATTTTTGTTTAGATTTTTTTTTCTTATGGAAAAGTCAGTTTCAGTTATTGTCTTTATTTTGTTTAGCAATGTTTGGGGGACAAGGACTGTGTCTGTCAGATTTCTTTCACATTTCCCACGGATCTAGCATACACTAGGCTCTCAGTATAGCTTAAGATGCTTAGAGTTTGAGTCTCTCTCCTACCTCCTTCTTTCCTTCCTACCTTCCTTCCATCTGCATTAATTCAGTAACTACTGTATTCTGGACTCAGGATACAAAACATGGATAAGTCATGGACCTGTGTCTGAGGCTAAGGAGGGGCTAAAGCACTCACTCCATGACATGGATCAGGCAGTGAGACCAGATTTAAACTCTGCTCTAGTGTGCGTGTCATGGGATCACTTTGTGAAGAAAAGGTAAGGGAATTTAATGAGAAGACACTTCCCTTTTGTGGATACCACCTCTCTGTGGTTATTTGAAAGCAACCATGTAGGGAAGCTAGTCTGTCAACTGTGCAGTGTGCAAACATAGCTGTGTCATGAACGATGCACAAGTTAATCTCCAGCATGTGCAATAGCAAGCAAGACCACTCTCTATTCCTCTCTGTATCTTCAGTGCTTTATAGGCAGGCATAATAAACATGCAACAAATGAGGAGTTGGGGAACATATTGAAGGCTTTCCTTTTGGTGTTATAAACATCTTTAATAACACTTTAGTGTGTCTTGCTGTTTTATCTTGTTAGGGTTCTGATACAATAAACTAAAATCTGGGCCGATGTGGTGGTGGTAAAGCAGTTAACATCACCACCTGGGACACCCACACTCCTTCTCTGAGTGCCTGGGTGTGAGTCCTGCCTCAACGTGTAATCCAGCTTCCTAGTAACGTGCACCCCAGGAGGCAGCTGATGCTGGTCCCAGTGCTCGGGTTCCTCCCAACAGTTGGCAGGTCTGGTGGGAGTTCTAGGCTCCTGGCTTTGACTTGGCCCTGCTGTGGTTGTTGTGGACATTTGGGGTAGTAAACTACTGGATGCAGGATCTTTCTATCTCTGTCTCTTTCTCTGTTGCTTTTCCATTCAAATAAATGACTTAAAAACATCATAAATCCTCCAATTGTGGGCACCCTGACTCCCTAGGGTACTCAGCGGAGTCACGTTTGTGGATTGAAACTGGATTTCTTTGTTCTCCCTTGAGCCCTGAGTCAAAAATAAGAGAAATAGGCTAAACCAAGATCCAAGAACAAATCCAAACCCAATCATTCACCAACATAGTACAATCTGTGCATGGATGGAATTGGTCCATGATGACAAAGTAGGAGACCATTTATTCCACCGAAGGCAAAGTTCTGAGCTGTTAGAATTCTGCACAGAACACTGAGTTCAGTTGTATCTCACTTGAAAAACATGGTTGCAGAAAAGGAAAATCTCCCTTTGTTTGGAATTTCCCGAAGCCCTATGGACTTCTCTTGAGATTCCTATTGTGTGCTGCTCGGTGAGATCATTTCTGACTCACAGGCTCTGAGGATAGACAATGTGATCCATGCTTTCCAGAATCTTTTAAAAGAATTTTCTAAAAAGAATCTGTGAGGCTGATGTTTTTAATTATATCCATGTTTTAAAAAAAGATTTATTATTTATTTTACTTAAAGGTCAGAATTACAGAGAGAGAGAGAGAGAGAGAGAGAGAGAGAGAGAGAGAGATCCTCTCTCTGCTGGTCCACTTGTCTACTCCTCTAATGGATGCAGCAGCCAGAGCCAGCAGCTTCTTTAATTCTCTCAGATGGGTGCAGGGGCCCAAGGCCCCTTCTGCTGCTTTCCTAGGCCACTAACAGGAAGCTGGATTTGTATGGGATGCTGGCACCACAGGCCGAGGGTTAGCATGCTATACCACCTTGCCAGCCTCATCATATCCATTTTACAGACAAACATATGAAGATTCAGGAAGGCTGGTCCAGAATCATTTAGCACTTAAACCATGTAGCTTGAATTGAAATCTCTGATGGAAACAAATTCTTCACTGTTATTTTAGCACATGCTTTTTTCTTGGATTATTATTTCAAATAATCTATTTTTAATCATCTCAATCTTTTATCAAATAATCTTTTACCAAATAATTCCAATGTGCAATATAATGAGTATCCATTTTCCCTCCAGAGAGATGAAGCAGTTAGGAGTGTTTTGCTATATTTATCCTCTTTACGTGCACACACACACACACACACACACTTTTATCCTGAGTAATTTGAAGGAAGTTGTAGAGTTAATGACATTTCCCCCCTAGTTATCCCAGCACACATCTCCCTGTGGGAAGGACATTCTTTCACATAACCCACAATACCATTATCCTACCTTTAAAATGACAGTAATTTTGTAATATCATCTAATAAGCAGCCCATAATTAAATCCCCCCAATTGTCTCCACAGCAGCTTTTATGACCATAACACACATGGTTGTGGTCATTGCACTGTACTCTCTCTTGACGTTGTCTCTCTGGGGGCTTCTGAGGACACAGTTGCTTACAGACGCTCATAGGCGAACAGTGGCCAGGCAGGGTGGTAAGAGTTCTCATTTTGGGAGCCAGGGAGGGAGTCAAAAGGTTTCTCCTTTTCTTCTTCTACTTCTTTTGTCATTTCTTTTTGGCTTCATTGTACTTTTTGATAGCATTTATAATAAATAATATTCATGAAATACTACTTGTACATTTATGCCTCCATCTTCAATAACTATTGTTTTTATTATAAAAAGCATGTGTTCTAATTGAAGAAAATCTAGAAAACTCAAAAGAGTTATTTTTTAATATACCTCTCTGTCTCTAATTAATCATTTCCTTCCATAGTTTTTCCTATATACAGAATGTTTAAAACATGCTAAGGATAATGCATGCATAATTCCAACCTCTCCTTTCTTCCTACAGAATTTTGTAACATCTACATTTCTAGCACAATGGTTAAGCAAGTGAACTTCCAAGTCTCATGACAGGAGCTTAAATTCTGATTTACTCATCTGCTAGCTGTGTGACCCTGGGCGACCATGGAACTTCTTGTTGAAATGGGGCTGTAGGTGCAGACCGGCGGTGAGCTCCTCGGCATGCCGAAGGGGAGGAGAGGCTTGCGCGCGCGATGGCTGGCGGCTCGCCCGGCATGTCGACGAGGGGAAGGCAGGGAAGGGGACTCGTGGGGTCGGTTGGGGAGCTGAGCCTCGCGGCCGGTGACGGCGCAAATCCCTCCGGCCACGGTCTCGTGCCTGCCTCCCTGTTCCCCGCGCGTCAAAAACAAACAAACAAACAAACAAACAAATAAAGCTGTACATGAGAGTGAAAGAAACTCCATTAATAGTTAATCCAAGGCATCAATTGCTGAGATTGTCTCAGAATTGACGGTCATCCCACCTGTCAATTTGCCCAACCTTGAAAGGTTCAGTTTTCTTGTGACAGTGGATAGATATCATGACATGAAAGAGTGCAAAGCCTGATGAATGTACAGTAGAATTACAGTAGAATGTACAGGTAGAATTACAGAGAGAGAGAGAGAGAGAGAGAGAGAGAGAGAGAGAGATCGATCTTCCATTTGCTGGCTCACTCCCTAAATGGCTGTAACAGTCAGGGCTGGGTTGGTCAGAAGTTAGCAGCCAGGAGATGTTTTTGGGTCTCCCATGTGGGTGCAGGGTCCCAAGGACTTGAATCATCCTCCACTGCTTTCTTGGGTGCATTAGCAGGAAATTGGATCAGAAGCTGAATAACTGGGACTCAAACCAGCACCTGCTCTGCCACAGTGCTGGCCACCCTATTGTGGTCTTTGTAGACATTTATCATGGCAGTATGACAGTCTATGGGAAGGTGTTACTCAGTTCATGTTATTTTTAGGGGTGTTTTATGCAGGGTTCTCATGTTTCTCCCTCTATGTTACCCCACCACGCTAGCTCACAGATTGAGCCAAGGACTTGCTCCCTTGGGGTCCTGGCTCTTGAGATATCTTTGCTATTAAGGGAGTAGCATTGGCTTATCCTCATTTCCCTGAGTTCAAATCCTGAGGCTTCAAGGCCATAACTTTAGAAATGATGTTGCAGGTAGGTGAATCTGGCCTCTTTATCCCTGTGCTTCTTGCAATTTGCACCTATTGAGAGTCTTGTGAGAATGACAGTTACCTCAAGAAGAAAGTTCCCATAGTAAGAAAGATCAGCATCATTAGCAACTCTTCAGAATGAACCATAAAAAGTACACACAACAACAAAAGAGTAAGGGGGCAAGAAGCATTGGTATACAGTTTCCCTCTAATCAACTCTTTCCCCTAAATAAATAAATTCTGGAAGTCTGCAAAAATGAAATCTGTGTTCAGTGCCCAGATCTCTGAGATTAATTTTTGACACTTGCACCTTTCCTCCAAACCCAACAACCCCATGGTGGTGGGGAAATATGAGCTTGCTACCTGCTTTCCCTCTAGCATGAGAGATTATTAAGGTCTCTGCCATTTTGGCTAAAAAAGCATGATTTGGAAGGTGAGGGGAATTAAAAAAGTCCTTGGAAAAATGGAATTAAATGATAAACTTATTTTGGTGCAAAAAAATGAAATCCATATGTTTTACATGACCTTTTTGAAGGCCTCTCATATCTTTAACATATCTACATTCACAAGTGTTCTTTTAAAAGCTTAATTGATTGATTGATTTGAAAGTCAAAGTTACAGAGCCTGGGTGGGGATCTTCATCAACTGGCTCACTCCCCATGTGGCATCAGCAACCAGAGATGGGCAAGGCCAAAGCCAGGAGCCAGGAGATTTTTCAAGGTCTCTCAAGGGGTATCAGAGGTCCAAGCACTTGAGTCGTCTTTTGTTGCTTTCCCAGGCACACTAAAAGGGAACTGGATGGGAGCTGGAGCAGTCAGGAAGCAAACACTGCACACAAAATGCAGGCATTGCAAGCAGAGACTTTACCTGCCATGCCATATGTTAGCCCCACACACCTAGCATCCTTAAAAAACATTTTTTAGATTGGTGTTTGATGCGGTAGTTAAGTTGCCTCTTGGAATGCGTTCGTCCCATATAAGAGTGCCTAGTTTTCAGTTCCAGCTCTGCTCCTGCATCCTGGGAGATAGCAGGTGGTGGTTGACATGGTTGGTTTCCTGCCATCCACATGGGCAACCTGGATTGAGTCCCTGGTTCCTGCATTTGATTTGGCCCATCCCTGTCTTGTGGGTGTTTAAGGAATGAATCAATAGATTGAACACCTCTTTCTGCCTCTATGTCCATTTACTTGTGGGTGCAGGCTAACATGAGTGATGGACTGGGCTGGACCCCACACTGGCTGGCACTCACAGGAGCCAGGTTGGGATCACCTATGGTGAGGTTTCTTTGGGGACCCTCTACTGGACTCAAAATCCCAACCATGGTGAAAATCATGGATTGTGTAATGCAAGTATCAGAACTGGGTCTCCATGGTTGCTGAGCCCTGTGCAATGGACAGCATGCCCGGATGCTCATGGGGGCCTACAGAGGCCTGCAAAGGACATCTTATACCCTGGATGGCAGAACAAATTGGATGGATCTCCTGGCCAAGCTTTGACAGCAAGAGTCTGGGAGAGTGGACTATGTCAGCCAATGGACCTTGGAAGGATTTCTTCAACCTTGGGGCAATGAATTCAACAGAATCTAAGAACTATTAAAACCATTTACTGAGAACCATTTGCTCCACATCGCGGACCCTGGGATGACATCGGTGGCCATCCCCTGGGAGTAGCCCTCCCCCCCTTCTCTTCCCACTTGTCCCAGATACAGGAAGAAAAAAGGCGGTTGGAGGCAGTTGTTTCATCCATTTTTCCCCCATTCGTAGACCCTCTCTATCCTAATTGGTGGTCTGCATGGGCATGCATCCCTCTCAACCATGTAAACATCATAAAAATAATAAAATGAATTATTATTTAAAAACTAAAAAAGCAAATTATTGTTTTAAGAAATGTAAGATCTAAAAACTAAATAAAAATAAAATATAAGGTCTGAGAGTACAGAAATGGTATTACAATCAATATTTTACCAGGAAAATGTACTGAACATTTTCAAATGGCTGTCAAATAATGGACACATCCCCTAAGAAGGGATGAAGGGGCCAACCCTGAGAATGAACACCTTGGCTAGTACCTTTTTTCCTGCTGGGTCATGGTCATGTTGACAGTGATGATCTTAATAGGTGAATATTGTTTTGAAAAACCTAACAGGATTCAGTGTCCTTTTCTCCTGCTGGGATAAGCTGTCATGCCTGCCATTCCCAACCGGAGACACAATGCATAACCCATACTAACAAATGCCATTGGAAGCTTGAACAAGACAGTCTTCTTTCAAATTTATAACAGTCTATGTTTAAAAACCTGACAAAACCAAAATGTGTTCTTCATAAATTACAGTAGCACCGTTCTGGCTGTCTAAGTGAAGGTTGTGTCAGCATTTCCATGTTTCTGAGGCTTGTTGTGAATCTGGGCTTCAGTTCCTGGTGATAAAAACACACCTTGGGTGTGACATACTGGCAAAGGAGCATGCGCCTCCACCTGGGAACAAATGTGCTGCACCAGATTCTGAGAGCAAAACCAATTTGTCCATGTGCCGCTTTGTCAAAGACTTCTGTGAAGAGAAACACCACGCCATCTCATTGCGGATTCATCTTCTCTTTTTCTGTTATTTATTTTAAGCTGGAGAGTTTCAGATTTTTACGGAGCAATGGTAAAGTCTTGTTTTGGAGTGAGGGGAAGGAAAAAAAATTGTGTCAGCCTCATTTTAAAGAAAGAGATTGTGCTAAAACCAGTCACCCTGCAGCTTCCCATTCTGATTTCATTAGAAAGAGCTAACAATGGTTTTATTTTGACGTGGGCAAATCAGATGGCCATGGTTGAGATTTGATTATGTGATTAGGTTAATAGTCTCTCAACAACAGAGCTTACTCTGTACCTTCTCGTTAGGCCTAATTTCCCATTGGCTTCCTGAAGAAATCATTTAGTATAACTGTTCATACACCTAATTAAATTCCTTTAGCTTCATTTAAGCATGTGTGTTTATTTGTGGTCCCTTGGGCAAATCACATTTTTCAATATAGTTCTTGACAGCAATATCAGAATACAAATTCTTGGCTACAGTCATTAATTTAGTAAGATAGGACATCAAAAGGGCTTAAGGTTTTGCTATTCATTCCTATAAACTGTAACATTTTAATGATCTTTTCTTGAATTTATATCAAAGGACTTCAAAAAGTTAATGGGAAAAGGCATCAAAAGGTGTCTTCCATCTTAATCCATGGTTAGATTTTTCTCAATAAGTGACTGTGCTATTCAACCACAAGGTAGGGAGGGAAGGGTTATGATTCATCCCCAGATCATGGAGGACTTCCCAGAGGAGGCAACATCTGGGCAGAATCCCAAAGCATGGCTAGGAATCAGCTAGGCAGGGAAGAAAAAAAATTGCATAATAAGTAAGATAGGAACTATTTTCAAAGTCAAAAGGTGACATAAGATAATATCCTATGTTTAGGCCACTTACAGTTCTGATGTGGAAAGGGCATGCAGATTAGTGGATGACTGTGGGGCCACAGGAATTCGTACTTTCATTTGGTTTTAAATCAGGAAGTCTCTTCTGCTAAGATCATTACAGAAGCAATGGTAGCAGGTGGTCTGGCCACGCAGGGATCCCTCAGTCACAGCAGAAAGTGTCACTGCCAATCAAAGTCACCAGGGGCTGAAGGAGCTCCCGCTGAGAGCCCCATCCTCTAACAACACACATGCTCAGAACAGGGAAATGTACAGTTTCAGGAGAGGGAGAGACAAAACCTTTGTTAAGCTAATTGGCACGACAGAGTGTGGGATCCACCTGCTCCTGGGGTGGGAGGGAAGGTGCCAGGTGCGAGAGCCTCAAAGTCCTGAGCGCATGTCATGGTGGCAAGGTCTCGGCAACGTGTGTTTTTATCATGTGTTTATGTTAGTATTTCATTTTGCATTTCAGGACATAACTGAAATTGTGCTGGATTAGAGACAGATTGCTAGGCTTAAAGGGAACATATGGGGCTGGCATGGTGGTGCAGCAACCTAATCCTCCACCTGCTAGAGCCAGCATCCTTTACAGTGCCATGTCCCAACTGCTCCACTTCCCAGGATGGCCTGAAGCCTTGGTCTCCGGCATCCATGTGGGAGGCACAGAAGATGCTCCCAGCTCCTGCTTTGAATCAGCCCAGCTCTGGCCCTTATGGCCATTTGGGCCGTGAGTCAACAGATGGAGGAAACTTCTCTCTGTCTCTCCTCTTTCTGTAAAATCTGCCTTTCAAGTAAAAAGATAAATAAATTTTTAAAGAAGCAAAATGTGTATTTATGTAATCAAAGGGCATGGAGTTCTAGATATGATTGCTATTATAAAAGGAAAGGTCTCCTGCTGACAAAGAATGTTTCCTGTGTTTCCCCAGCCCCGCCTCCTGAAGTAAGTGTTTGGAACTGTTTCCCATGCCGGCAACTGGCAGGCTGAATCATCAGAGGCAGTGATGAGCGGGCACCTGGGAGCAGGCAAAGTAGTAGGGTCTCTGGCAGCTGATGCAGAACGCTGAGCAGGTGCTCTTATGTTCTCTCTGAACAGTGTGGATGAGGGTTGAGGGTCCCAGGCTGTGACTGCCACTCCCTGGGGTGAGACATGAGAGGGCCTGAGAATGGGAGCCAGCTGCTTCCACTTGTTCCTAGGCCTCAGTGTCCTGCAGCCACCAAGCCCACTTCTTGAAATAATCAGCTGCCAGGACCCCTGGGGTGGTGGGAGTGGAGCCAGACCTCCTGGCCTGGCCGGTGAGGAACTATGCTCCTGGCCTGACCACTAGGAGGCAGGATGACATTATCTAAGTTATGGGTGAACTTTCCTGTCTGTGTTTAGAACGAAGGAGCTCCCATCCAAGCACTAACTGCTCCCTGTGTGGGAGTAACCCACCATCAATGTCAGGATGAGGAGAAGGGTGGCAGGGAGGTGTTTGAATTCTGGCTCTGCCATTTCACCATCACTGTGGCCCAATGGAAGTTAGAGCTCTCAGGAGTTTCAGTCGCTCAGTCTGAACTGGGGTCAGTGATGCCTGCCTGCTGGTTATTGTGTGGTTTGGAAATGATGTCCAGCATATAGTTCCTTGGTACATAACAGCTACCTTTTTACACACCCTTTTCTATACAAAAGGGTGGTCATGACATTCGTCCCTCAAATGTTCCTGAGCCCTGCCATGCACATACTGCATAGCTCAAGAGTGACAGCTTAGGAAACTTGAACCCTTGGGAAGTAGCCCCCAGCTGCTGACTTTGGATCATGCTGAAAAGGATGGCAGGAAGCCACAGGGAGGCCATGTGTGCCAACTGTCCCAGCAGAACCCCACCCCAAGAACTGCAATCTGCCCTTCCTTGGGAACCAGAAGAACATGTCCTTAGTCCTGGTTGCAGCAGGCGAGCTGTGTCCAGAGACACTATGAGAGTCCTTTAAGGCTGCAGGCAGAGGCAGGGCCACCTTGCAGAAAGAGACTCTTTCCCATTGGGCAGCTGTCTGAGACTATCATCCTATGGCTCATGCTCCTCCTCTGTTTTGTAATGTTAAAGCCAGAAGGGATCCAAGGGGCCTCAACCTGGGCCCTCAACATGAATTTTACTTTTCCTTGCTTCTTGCAGCTGTGACTCTGGCTGGGATCCATGGCAGCCTCTCACTCTCTTTGCCTTTCAAAACTGTGGCTTTAACTCTGATGCAACACCACTGTATCTGAACCCTCACTCCAAGGAAATGACAGATGTGGCAATTTGTGACTTGGTCTCTGAAAGAGATGGCCCAGAGAAGAGTGGGATGGAAAAGGCTTGAACTAGCCTCTTCCATTCCCTCCCCGGGTGCCAACCTCACAGGCAAACACAGCGTTTCAGCTTTTCTTGACCACTTAGAAGAGTTGAGTGTCAGTCAGAAGGTGTTCCACGGTGGCTATGCACCATGGCTCTGCCCTCCTGGCTCCTGCAGGAACTGCTCTTGCAAACTCACCTAGGAGACAAGACCGCACACCTGCAGGTGGTTGGGGCTCACTTCTTACCTCTTACCAATAAAGAGAATGAGGCCCAGGCGAAGGAGCTTCCTCATTCTCCCAGCTTGGTTGGCAGAGAAGCAGAGGCTCAACCCCTGACAATCAGTGCCCTCCTATTCTCACGCAGTGTGGTGTGAACCACAGCCAGTGGACAGCTCAGCTGTTGAGTGAGCAGCACTAACCTAGGGAAAGCTTCACATCCCTGGGGATGGCCACATGCTGCCCCAGTGGTATTGCCAAGTTTTCAAACAACAGTTTAATGACATTCTTTATTCTTGTGTAAGAGGCAGAGAAGGCTGTAACATCTTCCACACAAAACGATTAACATTTAAAGCAAAGTGTTAATGCTGGGGGCTGAGGCGGATGAGATTCTCTGGAATGGTTCGTGCCCAGAGGGTTTTGGATGGCCAGGGTTGTACGACAACTGCTGGTGTCTGGCGTGTACTTGTAACGTGCCCGAAGCATCTTCACCTGTGGCAGGGCTTTGCGGGTTTTTAGGAAAAAAAAATCACTGTAGTATTGGAAGTGTATAGTTCCTCGTAAATGAATCCTTATTTGAAACCCCATTAGGTAAGAGAGACACAGGGCATTTCTTAGTGGAGCTGGGATAGCTCTGAGTCCTCCCCATAGGTCTGCTTTCTTCCCTGCCTTCTGATCCCCACTTGGGAGGCATCACTCACAGGGCAGATCAGGGATTTTCAAGGGGAAGCCTCTCTTCAGTCACTGAATCACTAGGGCATGTTGGGTCAAATGCAGATTTCCAGGCCACAGAGACCCCTGTATTCACATCACTGACTCAAGACTTGGGAATCTACATCTTGAACCTCACTGGAAGGTGACCCCCAAGTTAATATGTCATTTTTTTTGAGATATCGCACTTTCACTTTACATTGTAGACAAAGGCTTAATAACTTCATTAAATAAACAGTTCAACAACTATAAAGTGAAAAGAGCATGGTCTAACATGACAATAGGCAAGGACTACAAGCAATAACAAACATCTAACTTTTAAAACAGCCCCCAAATCATTAGAGCTACAGAAGCACATAATTCCTATTGATTTGCTTGACAAACATTTAAAACAAAATTTGAGAAATCACAGTATTTGCAGCAAAGCGGACACACGTAGGTATTTCTTTTTCTTTTTTAAATTTTAGCTCCTGCAATTAAAGGAGAATGTGTGCTACTTGTCTTCCAGTGTCTGGCTTTTTCACTGGACATTTTGTCATCCGATTTCAAACATTTTGCTATAAACAATACAATTTCACTCCTTTTCATAGCTGAATATAATGGCATTCTACGATATATATGTGTGTATCACATTTTCTTTATCCTTTCATCTAATGATGGATACCATGACTGATTCCATAGTTTTGGCTATTTTGAACAGTGGTGCCATAAACAGAATGGAGTAGGAATCTCTTTGACAATCTTAAAAAAGAAAAAAGAACTCTTTCTTCATGCAGTTTTCCATAATGGCTGAGAGGTCTGTTGTGGAAGTGTTGCTCTCATTGTGGTTCTGATTTGCATTTCCCTAATGGCTGGTGATGTTAGCATTTCTTCAAAGACTTGTCATCCGATAGACTTGTTGGCTATTTGTATTTCTTCTTTTAATAATTGTTTATTTAGATCCTTAACCCAGTACATCACTGAACCAGTTGTTTAGAGGTGATATTTGCATGCTTTGGAGTTTGGGGAGCTCCATCCTGGTCTACTACAGAGACTAGTGTGTGAGTTCATGCCTGCATTTTATAGTAGGACCATGGCACAGGTTGAGGAGGTGTTATTTTAATTTTTTTAAAAGATTTATTATTATTGGAAAGCCGGATATACAGAGAGGAGGAGAGACAGAGAGGAAGATCTTCTCCGATGTTTCGCTCCCCAAGTGAGCCACAACGGACCAGTGCACGCCGATCCGATGCCGGGAACCAGGGTCTCCCACGCGGGTGCAGGGTCCCAAAGCTTTGGGCCATCCTCAACTGTTTTCTCAGGCCACAAGCAGGGAGCTGGATGGGAAGTGGAGCTGCCGGGATTAGAACCGGCACCCATATGGGATCCTGGGGCGTTCAAGGTGAGGACTTAAGCCGCTAGGCCACACCGCCGGGCCCATGTTATTTTAATTTTATAAGCTTGTCACTAGATACACCCAAGCTTGTGCCTCTCATGCGTGGGAAGAGAAAATGATCTTGGGCTCTTTGATGTACTGAAACCACATCCTCCTCATCACACTGGACGACAGGAATAGAGTTAGAGTGGGCACCTGTGGCTGTGTGAGCACAGGGTGTGTCCTCTTGTAAGTCCTCCGAAAGGGCTTCAGTCCTGGTCCCGCCACTCGCAGGAAATGGAATGGTGTCACATAATACGTAGGTCAGCCAAATGGATCTCCAGTGGAATTCTGGCTCTCTGTTTATCAGCCATGTGCCTCAACTGTAAGGATCAGAAAGCATAGAGCAGCTACTTCCTATCCAAAGGACAGGAGCAGTTCCAAGATCCCTAGCAGACACCTGAAAATGCAGAGAGAACTGAACCCTATACCTGTATGCATGGGTTTCATAAACTTTTTGCACCAATCTAAACTTGTCTCTTCTTTCATTCTTCATGATCTTTTTTGCAGTAGCCTCATACATACTGTGTTTTTACCTATTACACAGCTACCTATGCTAAAGTTTAATTTATAAATTAGGCACAGTCATATACCACAGTGAAAGTTACTCAAGATGTGCTAAGTTCTGAAATTTTTCCTGAATGTTTTCAGACAGCAGTTGACCAGGGGTAACGGTACCCTGCCAAAGATGAAGCCTTGAATTAGGGGGCAGCTGCTGGACCCAGAGCCCTTAGTACCCTTAATGAGCCACCTCCTGCAAAGATTTGTTCATTAACCAGTTGATTCTTGGTAAACAGACCCTGGGGTCGACCCCAGCAGCAAGGCCCATGGGCCTGAAGGCTTCTGAGGACAACAGCTGGCTTCCATGCCCCGCTAACTGGATGGTTCCAGTCCAGAGCACAGACTCAGGAGTCTCAAAGCAGGATTAGCTCTCCTCAATTGGTACGGACCTCCGCCCTTCTTCCCAGGAGCTCTTTGTTTTGATGATAGCTCTTTCCCTTCACAGCATCAACCAGCTTTTTTCAGAGCGCTTTTTCATATGGATTCTCCAAGAGCAGGAAGGGGGTCCAGGATCCTAATGGCCCAGGGCAGAGTCCAGGGTCCTAAGCTTCAGCTCCTTTTATAGGTTGCCTGATGGACTCCAAGCAGGTGGCCCCAGTAGTTCCCAAACATGATCACAAGCTGGAAGGCAGCATCTGTTCCCCATTCGCATGCCCTCTTCCAAGTGCCTTGCACCTTTGTCTCTGCTCTTGTGGCAGCGCAGGAGCTGCAGCATGGCCCCCGTGACCTGGGGGAACTACCCCCATCCCCAGCATTGAGGGCAATGAGGCAGTGGTGCTCAGGGAGTGGGCTACTGCCAGACTGCAAAGTGACAGCCACACACCCAATAGGAAGGAGTGGAGGCATCCGGAAAGTGAAGCTGAGCCTGAATTGCAGTCCATGGAGGCTCGCAGTATGTCTTCAGCAGGAAGCTCACAGTGTGGCCTTGTGCCCTGTAGGGGAGGAGGCGCCCCATCAAGATCACCAGTCACCTCTCTGGTTCCCCCACATGTACTTGCTAACTCCCTCTTCAAATCTGCTCTGTGCCCTGAGCACCACACTCTGTTCTCCCTCACCTCGGGCTTTGCACACCTGTGCCATCATCGCTGTCTTCCATTTGTCCAAGGACTCAACCCTCCTGTTCAGCTCCCAGCCTCTGGCCTCTGTCTCCTTGATGCTGGGAGCCAGGGACTCTTCCAGGGCCCAGCCTTCTCTTCTGTTTTACTTCTTACATGCAAATGTCTGTTTATTACATTCAACCAGACTTCTTGCATTCCCATCCAGGGTCTCCAGTGTCTATTACAGAGCCAGGCACAGTGGGAGCTCAATTACCCTTTGGGATGGGTGGATGGATTTCACAAACTCTGAGCATCCTGGAGCCTATACCATACACAGGGGACACCTTGAGAGGTGACTGCCTCCCTCCTGAATGAACACCCCAGCATAGGCAGCACAGAAATAAACACATGAATGAGAGACTAGGAGGGGCAAGGAAGGAGCATGTGCTAGCACGCAGTGGTTCAGGAAGTCCTCCAGATGGATGACCTGAAGACATATGTGAAGGAGGTGAGAGATGGAACTGAGGACAGGCTGTATGAGCTGGGCTTCCTGAAGAGGCTGCAAGAGCACAGGTGTAGCTATAGAAGTGTGAGAAGAGAAGGCAGAAAAGACAAATTTCAAGGTCGCTCTGACAGTGTGAAGAGGTAGATACCTATTTTAAGCGAAGTAGAGCTCTTGTGCTAGGTGTGGTGGCTTAGTAGCTAAATCCTCTCCTTGTACATGCTGGGATCCCATATGAATGCCAGTTCATGTCTCTGCTGTCCCACTTCCCATCCAGTTCCCTGTTTATAATCTAGGAAAGTAGTCAAGGAAGGATGGCTCAAAACTTTGGAACCTTGCATCCACCCGGAAACCCTAGAAGAAGCTCCTGGCTCCTGGCTTTGGATCGGGTCAGTTCTGGCCATGGCAGTCACTTGGGAAGTGAGCCAGCAGATGGAAGATATTTTTCTCTGTATCTCTTTTTCTGTGTCAATCTGCCTTTTCAATAAAAATAAGGAAAAATCTTTTGTTAGATTTGTTTGTTTATTTCTGGACTTGCTGCTGTGGGGAGGCAAGGCAACTTCACTCACAGGGACTGATGAAGTTGTGTGTGATTCACAACTGGATATAAGGTCTCTAAGCTGCTCCACTGTTACACAATGCAGCATGAGATGGTGTCAAGATATATAGTTCTTTAATATTGTATATGATGTATGTAATTATTACACCTGCTGTTCTACATAGGAGGAAGGGACTGGCTACATTTCAGAGTAAAACAGCATTAAAAGATAAAGAGATTGTGCCATGGGCTTTTGGTAACTGGCTACTATTATATAACTGGCAAAATTAGATGAATGAATTAGAAATGAGAGGGCAAAAAGAGAGAGGAAGAGGCCAGGGCCATGCTGTTGGTTGGTGTGGAGTATGTGGTAGGAAGGCAGTGGAGGGCTTCATGTTCTGAGGAAGCAGGGCAGGAGTGCCATTTGTGGGTCTCAAGGGTGAAGGCTGAGCCTGGGGGAAGGACGAATGGAGAGAAGGCTAGATGGATTTAGGAGAAACCATGTCACAAAGGCTTCAAGGCTGCAGAATGCATATCACCAGGTGAGTGAATGTTTACCCATGACCGCTTGCTAGGTTCCAGGCTTGTTTTAATTGCTTTGTCAATATCAATGTGCATATTTGATTCTTACAAGCACTGTGTAAGATGGGCATGCTCCCTTTTCATTTTACAGATAAGAAAACTTAGGCACGGAGAGCTGATTTGAGTTCCCACAGCTGGCAAGTCACAAAACTAGAACTCAGACCCAGGCAAGCTGGCTCCAGAGCAGCCCCCTCTGTCCTGGTGCCCTGCTGCCTCCTACAAACTTGGAGCAGAGGGCTCATCCTGAAATACGGGGGTCCTGACACCCCTGACACAAGGGCCCTCATGAAGAGGAACCAGATGAGACGTGGCATCTCCTAAGTTATGACTGGAATGGCCGAGCTGCAGGTGCTGAGGGTCTTGCAGAGTGAGCTACGTGACAAGTTGGGCATTTTGTCACGTGGCAGACAGGGCTGGTCCATGGGAGGCTGGCAGGTCTGCCTGTCCCTGGAGTGAGAGTGTGATTATTGGTTCTGCATGGAATCTTTCAGTGCTGCATGTCTTGCAAAGTGAGTTGGCTCTCATCCTGGTGGACCCTGTCCTTGTTTTTCCATTGTCATCCAGTGGTAAGCTATATGACCAGCAGAAGATTTGCCAGGCATTCATTTTCTTTTTTTTCTTTTTTTATTGTTTTTTTTAAATTTCTTTTTTAATATTCATTTATTCATTAATTACATTGTATTTCATGACACAATTTCATAGGTACTGGGATTCCCCCCCCCCTTCACCCCAAACCCTTCCCCCATGGTGAATTCCTTCACCCTGATGCATAACCACAGCTCAAGTTCCGTTGAGATTCCCTAATTACAAGCTCACACCATACAGAGTCCAGCATCCCACTTGTCCAGTTCAAGTTCAACGGCCTCTTAGGGAGGCCCTCTCAGGTTTGAAGGCAGAGCCAGCAGAGCGTCACCTCGATCAATTAGAACCTCCAACATATCATCAGCAACAGTCCAGGTATGATGAGGCTGGTGCAGAGTCCACTGATTGACATAGTCCGTCTAAGGGTTTCCCCTTGTCCAGTTTTCCGCTGGAAGCATATAGCTGAGGTGGTTGATTGATCTACTCCATTTTCCATCTTTTCTTGTTTAATGCTTTGATTCCTCTATTTTGTTCAGGGGAATCCCCTAAGAAACTTTGAGGCAATTCCCAGTCCAGGTTCCTACATGTACTACTAGTAAGCACAGTGCCCGCCACCGTCCATCACTCTGATCAGCTGGTGGTTTTAACCCCTGGGTTGGTTCTATTCTGAGCCCCGACCTCCATTGGAATCAATGAGTATCGCAGCTCTTCCCGGCTCTGCCCATCACACTCTCGTCCCTCATCTAAACCAGTGGGAGGTGTGCTGGTCGGGTGTTGCACTCCCTACTGGCACAGGCCATTTCACCTTGGCATTTTGTGTTTTGTACTGTTTTTTTTTTCTTTTCTTTCTTTTTTTTTTTTTTATCGCAACCAAACCCGGCCAGGCCCCCACACAGTTCCAGCGCTTGGGCTTGCCAGTGGATGACGTAAACTGACTCAGCCTGGTCTGCCCCAACCCGAGCCAAATGTATGCCAGTGGGTCACATTCCAAAGCCTCTTCTGGGTTGTTTACCTCCATGCTTCCTGCGTTTATTTGTAGGGTCAGTGTCCTGTCAGAGGAACTGTTCAGATTCCTCCCTCCGACTCCTTCCTGGTGTCAGGCTTCATGCATACCAGCAGGTCCTTCGGCCAGCCCCACTCTTCAATCCATTTTGGTTCCTACTGTTGAGAGTTTCAGCCCAGCCACGGCTCGTCCATACCCACGTATATCTCATATATGGCTCAGTTGGGGTTGAGGCCTAGCCGAGCCCGTCCCACATCTATCCTGGTCCTCCGGAGCACCAAACTGTGTTGTGGCCTAATCCGGCATGGTGCGTCAAGTCCGAATCGATATTTGTGCCAAGGGACTACAACTGTGACCCGACCAGAACTCAGCCCCCTTCCAGTTCCTGCGCCCCTTAGTGGTAGGCTCCACGCAGCCAAGGCCTCCCCCACGCTCCCCAACCAGGCTTGTTGCCAGCCAGTGTTAAGTATGCCAGAGGTTGCAATGGGTCAGCCCAGCGTGACCCATAGACTGTCATGCCTCATTTTCAACTTGGGTGTGTGGAGCGGAAATGGCGGGGAGAGTGCTTCCTGGGGGAGCCATCCTCCAGTGAGCTCCTGTCCTAAGGCCAGAGTGGAGCCGCTCAGCAAGGTCAGGGGAAGGCACTGGCATTGCCCTGCAGCGCCCTCTTGTTTTTCCCCCATCACCTTCTAGGTCCTGGAGGGCCAAAGGCAGAATCTTCCAGCTGTGTTAGAATTCATGGGCCCTGCCTCCTTATGCTAACTCATACCATGTCACCCTGTATAAAAACTGGCATTTTAGGCTGAAGTTTGCATGGTATCCTCTCTGCACCCGATTTTTGCCTACCTCAACTAAGTTGTGATTTGCTAGTAAGCAGCAGCCCCAGGATTTGAACTCAGGTTGATCTGATCCCTGGAATTTCAGCTCCTAAGTGCCGTTTTGTTAACTGCTCCTCACACAGAGCTGTTTGGAATGATTGTATTTCTTTCTTTTTAAAGATGTATTTAATTGAGGTGTCAGAGAGAGGGTGACAGAGAGAGAGAGGTGCATAAGCATGAAGCCGGATCAGAAGTAGAGCAGCCAGTTCTTGATGTGGCATTCATATGGGGTGTTGATGTCACAGGCGGCAGCACAGCATCAGTCCCTACATTTTCTTAAAAATTAAATCCAGATACTTTCTGCTGGTGCTGGTGGCATTGAAGGGCACCCCGTACAACATTTAGGAAAGCTGGCCTTGCAAGCCTGTGTCTGAGGTTGCTCTTTGGAGTCAGACAGGTGTGTATTCAAATCCTGATTTACTGGTGGTATGGTCTTTGCATGGCAAAACTGCTTAATCCCTCTATTCCTCTATCTGTTTATCTGAAAAATGGGCAAAGCAGCATACATTTGCTGGGTTATAGGCAGGATTTGGCTTTTTGAAGAAGGATGAAATAGGATCTCCATCACAGCCCCTGTGGATATATTAACAGGATGAAAATTGTTTACCACAAGTCCTGGGTTTGCTTGCTTGTTTATCTATCTCTCTCTCTATCTCTCTATCTATTATCTATCTATCTATCTATTTATTTTTAGAAAGACAGATTTTTACAGAGAGAAAGAGAGACAGAAAGAAGGAACTTCTATCTGCTGGTTCGCTTCTTATATGGTCACAACAACTAGAGCTGAGCTGATCTAAAGCCAGGATCCAGGAGCACCTTCTCAGTCTCCTTCCTGGGTGCAGGGTTCCAAGGCTTTGGGCCATTCTCTACTGCTTTCCCAGGCCATAAGCATGGAACTGTATGGGACATGAACTGGCACCCATATGGGATGCTACTGCTATATGGCAGAGGACTAGCCAATTGAGCCATTGCACTGGGCTCAAGTTCTGGGCTTGTTTTCACTTCCATCTCTTTCAAGTGAAACTTTGTCCTTAGCTGACTATCGCTAATGGAGAGCAGCTGCAGGGGAGACCAGCCAGCCATCCACTGCCTCCTCCTTTCCGCTGCAGCTTCTCTCTCCTCCCCAACACAAGTGGTGCTACTTGAGCCAGCGGCAGCCAAGACCATCATCTTCCCCATTTGTCATTGTGCCTGATGGATAGGAGTCCCAAGCTAATGCCATAAATGCTGTTTGGAAATTACAAGTCCATGCTGCTGGTGGTCCAGCCAAAAGAAGAATTAATTTATAATCATGAATATAAATTTCACAGATAGTATTATTGTCACTCAGGGTTTGAGTTATGACACATGTGGGGAGTGGCTTGTGGAACAGAAAACCATGTCGCTATAACTCAGTGCAATTCCGGTGACAATAGTTATATCTATCACTTTGTTATAAATCAATCGATATCCTTAGTAAGTGTGCAGGCCTCACCTCTCTGGCTGCCCAGGGGGTGTGGCTGGGATGCCCGCAAGCTTGGTGTTAAGGTATTACAAGCTGAGCTGACTCACGTCTCTGGAAAGGCAGAGAAGCAATGCTATGGAAATTCTTGCAAAGACTCTAAATGCCCCGGTGTTTTGGACACAATGTTCTGATCTAAGAGCATTAAAAAATAAATAAATAAATGTTGTATGCAAATATTCCAGATGGGTCTTTCGCTTGCATTTGGCTAAAAAGACATTTTTTCAGAGGTGGGAATTATTTACTAATTGCAGATGGGATTGTGATGGAAACAGCACCAATCCCGCCAGAGCCAGTGTGCATTCGGAGCCCTCTCTAAATGCCAGGAATCAGGCAGTATATCTTTCCTGTTCATCTATATTGGTTTCCTCCCAAAGGCAATTGACCCTGGGGAAAGGCAAAACCGAAGCAGCTGAGTTCCAGCGAGCTGGCATGTGACTGGCTTTGAAAGTGCAATGCTGGAGGAAGGAAGCAGAAGTATCACGGGGAGCAATAGCTTGGGGAGAAAAGAAGACGGTTGCAAGTAAGCGCCAAGTGATCTTGCGCTGTGTGGAGTTATCTAGTTAACCTACTGTTCGACATAATGAGCAAGCAGAGCTCTTCCAGAGTGTGTTACACTGTGCAGCTTGTCAATGACCCAAACAGGGGGCATTGCTCATTCAGCCAGGATGGAGGGCAATACCTACACTATCCTATTACTCTTAAGCCTAGACTTGGCATATTTTTATAGAGACTATAGGGTGTTTAATAGCCATGTAAAACTAGGGCTTTCTTCATTCTTTCTGGCTGAAGTCCATTGTCAGTGAACTACATTAGCTTCAGTCACTGCAATTAGACTTATACTGAAAATTCACAGGAAGGCAGGGACTGTAAGAGTTATGATGGATTCCCAATTTTAAAAAAGATGGAAACAGGTAAGTAGAGGGTGAGGAGAAATAACCCAAGAGGGTAAGGTAGCTGTCTACTGTACCACAAACCTAGAAGGCTCCTTACCATCTGTGGCAGGGAAAATCTGTAGTTTCAGTCTTCCACGTTTTCTTTAAAGTCTCCTTCTCTCCCACAGTGTTAACATCAAGGCATAAAATTGTCACTATTTTAAATGTAATTTAAAATTTTATTTTCAGTTTATAAAGTTCTTATTAAGGTTGGTCAGCCATTGCATTTCCAAATAGCATCCCAGAGCATACTTAACATCCAATTGATATTATTCAATGGGATTCTGACAAAGCTGCTATATTATAATTTAGAAGTGTGTATATTCTGAATTCTCCTATTTGGAAGATTATAGCACAGAGTTTCATAATAAAGCCTCTCCACTCTTGGGTCTGTGGTAAGCTGTTGTGCCATGTCAAGTATTTTTTGACTTTGATCAAAAGGTATTGAAGGTCAGGATCATCTCTTAATAGTTCACACTTCTATTTAATAACCTGCCTCAATGTCAAAAGATGCTCCCATGCTATTGCAGTTCCAGGAAGTATTATGCACTGCCATCCCATCTCAGGATGCACATCAGACATGTCCGTGTTATTCCATATTCGGTCCATTCCAGGGAAAGGCTAAAGGAGACAGAGGGTACGGATCTCGTTAGGTGCAGCCTGTGGCACTATCACTATCAATTGTCTTTTGCCGGGGCCGATCATCACCTCAATTATCTAGTGTCCAGCCTACCTGATAGGTTTTTGCAAACTATAACTCTTCTGTCGATGAGCACAGAATAATGACAGCTGGGGGCAAATGGACAGAATACAAAAGAGAGAAACCCAGAAGTAATATACGTGTCTATCTCTGCATACGCACAGCATGTTTTCAGTACTAAGGAGATTCAATACAATACACAAATAGAGCTGTTGGCTTGAATGTTGCCCCCATTTTTAACACTGCAGTGGGAATTTACAAAATCCCACAAAAAGTGTATGTCAATTGAACACCAATATTTTCCCACTAATCAACACCTTTACACTTTATAGTAGAAACAATATCAATGGTAAATGGGGATTTTAGGTAACGGGAGATGTGTTTTTCTAAACGATCCCAACTGAAATTTAATTTCAAATTGAGGTTATGAATCAAGGAGAAATGTATACTTATACTGGGAAAGTATGCTGAAGCCTCCTAAAAATGTGTATTTTTAGCCATACACAGAAACTCATGAGAAAATAGATTTTAGTACAATATTAATTGAAGTTTTCTCAGCAAGTGGTTCAGGAGGTTAATTTGAAAAGAATACATTACCAATATATTTATAGCATTTAAATAAATTAAAATTACACTTCACACATCGATAACACAGCTGTTAAATAATATTTTTATTCTGTGTAAATCCTAGCCATTCATCTCATTTGTATAATAAATGACCATAATTATGGAGCTTCATTGGGAGGAAGGTCATTGGTAATCTTGTAATTCCTCACTGGTGTACAGAGAGAAAACAGAACTGTTTGTGATGAATGTATTCAACCTTTGCATACTTTGGTACTTTGGGCCGTGCATTAAAATGCACTCAGAAATTAAGTTCTCCACTTCCACAGCATTTTTAATCTGCTGTGTTGGATTTTGTTTGTGGGTGTGTGGGGAGTAACCAAGGCCTGCTTAAAGTGCTTCCGCAAGGATTTCTGTTTGGCTACATATGTGTACATCACACACGCATCCCCCCCCACAAACTCACATGTATCTCTTTCTCAAACAGCATGCCTGCCAAATTCAAGCTGTCCTCTGTCACATAAATCCAACTCACAAATCTCATTGCTATAAATAATTTGCTTAATTTTCAATATTTCGTTTTCCTTCTAAGGAGAACTGTGATGGTCCCCGGCACCTCTGAGTGGGGAGTTCCACACGGGAGCCAAGGGTCCTCCTGTCGTTCGGGTTGAGCTCTTCCTTGAACAGATCTCTATTTCCAGTCCACAGGGGAAGGTAGAGAAGTACCTCTTTTCCCTTGAAGAATCTTTTGCTACGAACTGGAAGGTCTTCCATTCTAATCTGGCTCCTCTTCTCCCTTACTTCAAGGCCAAACCCTGTGTCCTCCTAAAGTCAATGCAAACGTTAAAAGTGGTGGACCATTGACAAATAAATTACAGAGAAGACAACAAATTAAGACATTAACGAAGATAGGTCTGGCTTAATTTATCTGGAACCCCTGCGTCCCTCTAACCCTGGAGGCAGTGACTTTTCTGTCCTTTGCAGGGGCAGACAGGGCTGGAGCTTTGCATATGGAAATCTGAACAAGCACCTGCTAATTCCTAATGAGAAAAATATCAAAGTGAGCAGAATTCCCTGTGTGTGCCAAAAGGACAAGTAATTGAAAGGGCTTCTGAAGAAAGGGTTCCAAGCAGAGGGAATTCCTTTTAATGAAGCTTGGATTTAGTCCCATTATTCTAATAAAGTGTAATCAATTGGTGCCAACAATCGGAAGGTCTAGTTCAACCTCTGATTAGATTTTGGTTGTTTTTAAGGCAACAGCAAGAAGAAGGGAAACATGCGCTAATAGGCTTTTGGGTCAGTGATCCACGCTTCCTGAAGTGAGTGGAGTTCGAAGGAGGGCAATTTGGAAGCTGTCTTAGCATAAATCTAAAGCAAGGCTCTGCTGTCCAGGGGGAACTGGGCCTCAGCCTTTCCCAGGACATGCTACGAGCCGTTCTACTCTTAATCCAATTTACTCAGCCGAGTAAGTCCCACTGCTTCAGCTTGCCTACAAATTAAAACCCAGCTTCATAAAAACACCTTGAATTTGGAAGGTATTGGCTGGACCACTAGACTTGAAACTTCATTTATTCTGGCTAACTTCTCAATTATCTTCCCAGCAGTGGAGATGTGTAAAAGTGCAAAAATCAATAGGGTTCTATTCCCATTCTATTGGAAAGGGAAAAATTAATGAGATAGGACACTCTCTTAATCAGAAATAAATGTTTTAATTCAGATAATGACATAGTTTTCCCTTGCTGAAGGATGACAAATGCTGGGTTGCGCCCCCAGCAGAAGCCGTTTCAATTTTATTGTAAATATAAAAGGTATTGATCGGTGAGATGTACAAACCCCATTGCTTACAAAAGCCATTCAGGGGGACTGGGAAAACTATTAAGCACTGGGTCAGAAATCAATAAACAACACTGAAATGTAGCAGAGGTCGCCCTAGGCTTTGTGGCATCTTTGAAAGCCAAGTGGCAGGAATAGTGACAGAAATGTCTCTTGTGGAACAATGTTGGGGATGAAGAGGGTCAGATGTTTAATCTCTTCTGTGAGTTGACAGGTCCTGCGAACAGGACTAATGTAGTCGTTCTCCGCTGCCTTTGATTTAAATACATGCTGATTCATCCCCAGGCTGTCAACTGTGTTTATGGACTTTGGGGGGGCCCAAGTGTATTGGCAGGGAAGAAATCACGGTGTATTTCCCAAGGCAGAGCGGCTGTGTTTATGCAAATAGGCCCCACCTCACCCTCTCCCGTTTCCAGGAGGAAATAAACACACTTCTTTCCAATGTGCCGATAGAGGGGAGTATAGACTACTGCTGCACCAAACCTTGTGTTAGCACAATTACAGGGAAGACGATGGAGCAGAAAGTATTTTTTGTAACGGCTGACTAAATGTAATATTTCTCCTTTTAGGTTTTTAATTTTAAGACTTGCTTTACATTCAAATGTAGTTTAGGCTTCCTGTTCCCCGGTGCTTTATCATGGATTAATATATTCAGCTATCTTTAGGCCACCCTCCTTCATAATGGTGTTTTGGGACCAAGAGATGATAATTAATCATCATCTTCTCCCCATCCCACCTCCCCCACCCCCGGTGTAGTTTGGAAACCGGAAGATTAACCCAGATTAAAGGCTGTCCCTACAGCGGCCATGGGACCTGGTTGAATCTTTAAATAACATCCAGATGGTGAGGGAACTCAGCTCCACATCTTAGCACAGAAAATACTAGCCAAGAAATCCCTGAAGTGGAAAAAAAAATTACCTAAAGGAAGAGATGGTGTGCATGTGGGTGAAATCCAATTTTTCTAATAAGACGTTGATACGAAAGATTTCAAGCTCAGCATTGAAACTTTCGACAACATCAGTTCTGAAGCAGACAAAGTCTCTCCCTCTCCCCCAAAACACCAGGGGCTGTGCCTCGTGTTGCTGGAGACTGCTTCCGTCCTGACCTACGTGTGATTATGAGATTGGTGAGGGTCAGGCTGCCCATCAGTAGGCGACGTGTTCAGCTGCTGAGGATTTGAGTTTCATCTCACCTCAGATATTATGTCAGTTTCATGTCATTTTCATCCCTGAGAATGATTTGAGAGCACTCCTTGTCCCCTGTTATTGCGGTCACTTGACCCCAGATGTAACTTCTGTCGAATACCATCATTTTAACCAAGTCAGGGAGGGGCACATCCCCAGCCGGGGCTGACCCTGATGGCCTGCTGCTCCATGATTGGCTCTGATGCCAGCTTTCACTGCCCCCTCTGTTCCCAACAAATGAATGCTAAGGCCTCAATGAATTGCTCCACACCACAAGTTACAGTTTTTCATTGCCATAAGCATTTTAAAAATCAAATCTCCTTTCCCTTCTTTGTATTTGGGCTGGGATTTGTCTTTTTCACATTTGAATGCTCCAAGGTGGACAACACCACTTCCTGCTTAAAAACAGTGTGCTGACCCCCCCACCCTCCAAATGGCGATTCCTTGGTCGATTGGTCATCACCCCAAACAGAGATGATGGAGTTTGATTTCCTGTCTGGGAGCTATTTCCTTGTTCACTCACACTCCTGTCCCTGTCACTTGTTCCATGACTTTTTTACAGTTTGAAAGTTAGATTTACATGTATAAGAAGAAAAGGAAATGGGTAATTATAATTCTAAAAATGCTTTCAAGAGTCTCCTTTCATGGCGCCAGAGCTAGCCCTGAGGAACGGAGGTTTGGAGTAAAAGGGATATCTCCCCCAATGTCTTATTTCATAGAAGCTGCTGGCTTATGAGGATATGGGAACCCATTCCAAGTTCCATGGCGAGCGTCAGCCCCAGAACAGAAACTACAATCTTCACTTCCCTTGTCATTCCTCTTGCTGAGTGTGGCAGCCACCCCAATGCCACTGCCAACACCATGCCTGAAGCTTAGAAGGCCTTCTCCCTCAAACCACGCTGGGTTAGCATATTAGGAGAACCTTGGCACAGTGCCCAGTTTTTAGATCAGCAGTTGGCAAACTTCGTAAAAGGCCAGATAGCAAATATTTTACACTTCGTAGATCGTGAATGTTACATGGTCTGCTTTCTCTGTGTATACAACCTTTAAATGTGTAAGATCCATTCTTAGCTTCTGGACTATACCAGTGGGTTAGCCCCAGTTTTTTGAGATTCATAAATTAGAAGGTACCAAATACATGTTAGATGGACACAGACAGTAACTGTCTACTCTAGGAACAAATTACATTATATTATATGAAGTACTTTCCACACAGCAGGTACTTGATGAATGTCAGTGATAATCATTTCCTGGAAGCTCAGCCCAACAGTGGAGTTATACCATGGACCAATGGATCACTACAGTTCCATTCTTAAAAAACACACCCACTTTTTACCAAAACCATAGTTTTTTGTTTTCTGCAGGAGCCTTATAGAATTGCTGTTATTAAGCCATTTCTTGATGCATGAACATGTCAAATTCTATGGTTCAACAAATATCACAGTCTTCTCATGACACCTGAAAAGACTTATATGTGAATATCAGGTTAAGAACCATTGCTTTGGATCAAGGAATATTATTGATTTTCTTCTCACACAGGGAAATAGCTTACAGAAGCAAAATATATTTCTCTGGATTATAGGGTCAGCTGGGATTGGTAGTTGGGGGTTTTGTCACAAGCCCACCCTTTGCATCACAAAAGCAGAGACTGGAGGCACTCTGGACCTCTCCATTCTATGCTGATATCCAAGCTCTAGCATCAATGTCTAGCAATTGGCAGGTTGTCTTCCTTGGCTTGGATGCTGGGATGTAAAGGCAGGAGGTAAAAAATAGAAATGGAATTGATAATTTGCAGGAAACCAGGGCAGATTTTAACCACAGGTCCTTTACATACACTAGTTCTGCAATCTATTTAATAATTTGGTTTCTTGATCTTTATTAACTAGGAAGAGGTCCCAAGCTGGGTTAGTGAATCTCTTCTCATTCACTGAGTGAGATTGTCCTAGCAAACCTCCCTGTGCCGTACGTGTTATTTCACAGAACAAATCTCTGTGGTATCAGGAATCATTTGTCTCAGGCATTAGGAGGAGCTTCTATATGTTATTACTTGGGAAAACTCTATAATGCTTTAGTAATTCTTTCAATGCAGGACTTTTGGGCCTCTGTTACTCTTTTATCCTTATTAGTATTCATCAACAAGTGAATTTTAGCATAAAAGTGCATGTGTAGGTGCAGTATGTTCACTCTTCATGTAAGTGCATGCTTAAGTACAATATATTCACATTAATGCAAACTTTCCATCTTTTGTGGGTTTTGCCTTCTAGTGAGAAAACCAGACAATAAACAATAGCTATTGGATCAGATGATGAGTAAGCATGGAGAAGTAGGGAGAGAGTAAGAGTTAGAACAGGCTTCAGTAAAAGCGACGTTTGAGTCTAACTTCAAGGCAGACGCAGTGGGGTGGAATGGGATTGCACATGGTTTGGGGAGCAGCCAGGCAGCCAGTGACTCTGGGGCACAGTGAGTAGTAGTTGAAAAGAAGGGGTACAGGGCCAGGTTACATGAGGCCTCACAGGTGATCATCTCTGAGTATCTCCCCTTGTTTGCTGTTGAATCCCCTGTACCCTGCTGGGCTCCTGAGAACATGGAGTAGACCCTCGGTTAGTATCTGTCAAAACAGTGGATGCCATTAAAATGGTTACAGGTCAGGTGTGAGGGCTTGGGCAACACAGCCACGACAGTGAGAATTTTCCCAGGAGCTGGTGGTTAAGATTTTCATATTTTCCCTCATAATGCAGAACTCTGTAGAAATAGAAAAGATGGAATCAAGAGTTACATTTCACAACTTACGTAGTGAATTCAGTTTTTTTTTCTAATAGACTTGTTTCTTATTTTTATGATTAAATGTTGTTGGTTTTGAGTTTGAAAGAGCCTTTTGTGGGGTCTCATTCACGTTTGGGTGGGTGTCCTACCTCCTCTGCTTCCAGGCTGGGGTCAGGACCATGCTCTGTCCTATCTGACCTGATTGCCCTGCAGGCGAGTTTGCCTTTGGCACCCAGTTTCCAGTATCCTGCATCTTTCTCTAATGGTTTGTGGGTCTCAATCTCCCTCTCTCCTCAGTGAAGTTGTCAGTTCTGTGAGAACTGCAATATCTTAGATGTCTTTTTGCACTTCCCATTAACAAACTGATGTGACTGTCATGCATCCCGTCAATAGAGTTTGATAAATGTGTTGTGTGTGTCTCTGTGTGTGATAAGGATGATCGTTAAGACATAAATCCTTCTCCAGAACCAATAAAAAAGAATATATTGCTTTTCAACTGATCTTCCCATTTCTCAGAAGTTACTGTGTTCCATGTGTCTGACTCATCTAGCTGGGTAGACCACCTTGTGTGCAATGGTGTTGGCTCTCTTGGGATGGGGGAGTGTCACATGGCAGTGAGAGCCAGGTTTGGATTCAGAAGCCTGGGTTGAATTCCAGCTCTCTAAACACTGAATTGATCTGTCTTGGGTAAATTACTTCACTTCTCTTGGCCTCTGTTTTCCTATGTATGAAACAAGGATGATAATTTTTCTTGGAGTGATTTTGCAAGAATTGAAAAGTTAATGTATATAAGGCAATTTCTGGTACTTTGTAGATATTCAATTAATTGTAAGTAGAACTGTAGGAAGAATGAAAACAAGAAATCATAGCAAACAAAGGTTTAAGCATGAATTGATATAGTATTTTTTTGCACTTTGACATTCCATCTTGATCAACTAGGAGTTAGGATTAGCCATCAAGACATGTTTTTAAGAAATGGATTTCTAGAAGCCACGGTGGCGGGGCAGAGTGGCATGCTGCAACATCATAAGAATTGGCTTGGGTGGAGCACAGATGAGCAGTACTGCTGGACTTTAGCCCTGGTAGTGCATTGACTCTGTAGGGTCCTTCACTAGAAAGACTCAGTCATGGCCAAGGGAGGAGTGGGCAGTGGCCACAGGCTGAGAACTGTGAGTTCTCTGCTAAGCAGACAAGTTTTATGTATGCAGTCAACAAGGGGGAGGTGTTGGAGAAGTAGCATGATCACCTGGTTTCTTGATGTCTCACCAACTTATCTCTAATTTTTTATTATGCAATAATAAATCATTCAAAGTCATCATACTTTTATGGTAGGTCCGAAAACACAAACATAATGTTTACTTTTATTATTATGTAATTTTAGTATTCATGTTCTTGGTTATAGATCTATCTCAAACATTACAGGATCATAAGATAGAATGCTGGAGGTGGAAAAGGGTTTAGAATCATCCCGCTGACACCTTTTTCTCATCTAATGAGGAAGCTGGGATTCAAGCAAATTATCTTGCCCATGGTGAATTCACTACCCAAGAACTTGACAGAGTTGGTACCTGTTCTGTTCCAGACATTGTGATGGCCACTCCATTGTTACCCTTCACACTCACAATGATCTGATAAAAGACATAGTATTACCCATTATGTACATGAACACAGAGATGCAGATGCATTGAGAATACACTGCTAGTCAAGTGATACTCAAATTTGTTTTTATCTAGGTCCAGGTCCTGAGTTCTTGTCACCATCCTATGTGGTGACAAAGTTGGGAATGGGACCTGAAGCCACTGCTGCTTCTTTGCTGCTATGTTTATTACCTCTGATTGGTTTCTAAAATTGATTCCTAATTTAAACTAGATCACCTGAGCTAGGGGCAAGGTATTGAGTCGCCAAGAATTGTCTGTATAGTCCTTCCCTAAGGTGGGATGTTTATGTTCAAGTCTTTACTAAGCAATAGTCAATGCAGAGTACATAGCGTCTGCAGACGCTATTGTATTGAAGTGTTCTTCCTTTCATCACAGAGTATCTTGTTCTGAGGCATCCTGGGAGAAGTTTCTGTGTAGTCTCAGCTCAGGAGGAACTACACTTCTTTGGAGTATTTGACCTGTTGATGGATTGGCCCTGGTTGTTATAAATGATGTTTGAATAGGTTTCCTTTTTTGCCCTGTTTATTGGAGCTCAAATTGAAATGTGAATCCTATCCATAAGGGTACTTTGAACAGTTTCTGGAAAGTGAAATTAAAAGACAAGTTTATTTTTGGTGTAAAATCATTGCAAAAAAAACCCTACAAAAGATATTGAAAATGTTTATGCAAAATATAAACTACAAAAAAGCATGCAAAGATTTTGACATTTTTGAACCAGTATAAGCTTATCTTTTCCTTCCATTTTGCCACAGATTTTTAAATTTACTTTTAAAAAAATCTTTTATTTAGTATTATTATTATCGTTTTATGATATAGTTCCTTAGGCCCCTGGGATTTCCCTTACCCCTCCCCAATTCCCACCCCCAACCGAATTCCCCTGTATCACTGCCAAAGCATAGTTCTTCACACACAGCCACAGATTTTTGATGTCCTCTCATACACAGATTTTCACGGCACGCTTTGCTGTGTTATGTTCTCAGTTTTGGCTCAGTTTAAGCTTCTGCGTCTTCCATATATCTTTTTCCCCCAACTGTTTCAAATTTATTTCTGCCTGATGTAATTTACACAGTCTTACAAGGGACCTTGAGTTGTTTGAAGAACAAGGTGAGATAGAAATAACTAAATATGCAAAAAGCTTAATTCCGCGTTGTGTCTCCAAACCTTTCCATAAAAGCCGGCAGTGACAGATGCAGCCTACCCTCTGTTCCCGTCAGTCCCGGTATGAAGAGGAAGAAGCTGAGATGTTATAAACTCCTCCTCACACAGAGCAGTTGCCCTGGGAGTGGTGTGGGGCCCAGGTGGGGACATCCAGGAGACAGAACGGTTCCCCACTGTCCCGTCCTAATGAACCAGGATGCGGTATCCATCCTACCTAATTAAGGAGTGTTGGAAAGCAGGGTCTTTTTCTTGATTTACAAACCCTCCTCATCATCATTTATAGTGCACTGATATGTGAAGGCAGGCAGCAGAGACACTTAAGGGAAGATGGGTATTTCTTTAGATGACATTGGTGAGGGCGTCACCTTCACAGAAGCACCTCCGCTCGGATGGCTTGTTAAGAGTTCGGCAGCGGTGGATGGAACACGATGTGCTTATTGACAATGCATGGAGCTATTATCCACATTGGTGCAGAAATTCAAGGACAGGACACACTTCACGTGGGTCGGGTACCGTGTAACACGTGCTGAATGATAGGCCTGCTGGTAGGTTTCATACGTATGAAACGAGGGACATCCAACTTTGTTCATGTAGACACTTAGGTATTGATGAATTTCTTTGTTCATTCATGTGGCAAACATTTACTAAGCGAGCTCTTGGCAGGCTTATGGAGATAAGAGAACGAGCAGAAGTATCATGGCCCCTGGCCTCATGCAAGCTGTTTTGGACAGACACAGGAGAAACAGGGTGCTTTGAACAGTTTCTGGAACAGATTTCTGCTGCCTGCAGACAGCAGCCTTGTGTTGTTTGTGAAGGTCACCATGAGAAATGTTTCCCCACTTCTCCTGAGCCTCCCTTACACAGGAGCCATCAGACTTCCTTCTTGCTTCTGCTGCCTCTACACCCATCCTTTCCTGCCTGGACTCCTAAACATTGCCCACATCTACTGCAGACCCAGGTCAAGCACAGATCCAGGTCACCACCCCTCGTTTCTCTGTTTCTATTGTCCTGCTAGAGAGAAAAAGAAGAAGAGATATTGGCCCTCTGAATTTTTCACTGCCGAAGTTCAACTTGTTGCCTGGTATTAAGGATCTCTCTCTATTTTTTTTTTTTTTGCTCCAGTCAGATCTCTTGATGTAGTGTTGTACAAGAAGACTGAGCCTACCTGATGTATGTTCTGGAACATTTCCTGCACCTCACATCAAAACATCTCTCGTGTTTTGCTTCATTCTCAGAGGACAGTATTTTTCTGAGGTGGAAAGAGCCATTTGCTTCACCCAGATGACTCATTCAATCATTCAAGCATTATTTTGTGTCTCTCTTCCCTTTTACACAGATTTCTTAGGTGAGCAACTCAGCCCAAACACACCCTGTGCAACTTGGCTTTTGCCCTCACAGATCTCTCTCTCATCTGCTGTAAAAACATTGTTCTATTTTTAATATTATTTATATAGTTGAAAGGGATACACATTCATGTAGGTCTCCAATTAGGGTGGGGAGAGTCAGGTATGGAGGAAGATGGGCGGGACAAATGTTTCAATCATTTTTCCTCCTGTTTCCATAGGAGGGGGAAGAACAGGGGCTACTCCTTGCTGTTAAACTACGTCAACACCTGGGATGAGGGACAGTTCTTTGGTAAGGCCTTAGAAATGCTGATGTGGAAAAGAGTTTTCTGATGATGTTTTTCATATTTCTAAGATATCATTGGCTTCATTGCACCAGGGTTGAGAAAATATTTCCAAAGTCTGTTGGCTGACCAAGTCCATCTTAGTGCATCCACACACCCAGGAACATGCTGCAAAACCTGGCCAGAGGAATGGTCTAACCTATTCTGCTTTTTGTTCTCTGATAAGCAACTCCATGTCATCTGTTGGCCTAGATGATCTGTCTGTCATGCACCCTGTATGCATCTGGGCGTGCTGTTCACTGCACAGGCATTAGCAACTGAGGAGGCCCAGCCTTAACACACTCACTCCAAAGTCAGACCACATATCTTACGATTTTTCCTGTGGCTAGGGTTTGAAACCTCACCTGGGGTGACACCAGACTTGACTCCTGTGTGCTCCAGCCAGTGCAAGATCAGATTTGGTTTATCACCTGCACCAACCAACACACATATTGGTGGATGTAGCTGTCTGCTTAATTCTGCCCCCGCCACACCTCTCCCATGAACTGATGGGTGTCGCAGCCTGCCGGTCGACCTGGTCTTCATACACACTAGCAGGTGCAATGGCCTAGTCGAAGTAGTCCCTCCAAATCCCTACCAGGCCAGCCCTAGCCCTGCATATACTGTAGCCTAGTCCAGTCCAATCTGCATCCTATCTGGCTCTTGTGCATACCCATGGGTGCTGCAGCTCAGCTCAGAAAAACTCACCCTCAGATCTGGCCCATGTGTAGGCCAATGGATGCTGCTGTGTTGACCAGCCTGGCCTGCCCTCAGTTCTGTTTCTCATGCTCACTAGCAGGAGTTGCAGCCCAGCAGGGGATTCCTCACAGTTCCTCTACCAGGTCTCCAACCTGAATGACTCAAACTCAGTCCTGACACTTGCCAGCTGGTGCAGTGCCCAAGTCTGACCTGCCTGTACCAATTCTGGTTCTTTCTCATTCCAGTGGGTGCAGCAGCTTAGCTAGCCTAACCTAGCCTACCCCCAGACCCAGACTACGTGCCAGCTGACAGATGTTGCAGTCTTGCCCAGATTGGCTTGTCCCCAGTCCCAGCTCCTGTGCTCACCAGTAGAAGCAGTGAGCCAGCAGGGAGTTGCTGAAGCTCCCCTGCCTGGCCTGCTTCCAGCCCGGCCCATCCTGGCCCACCCCCAGTTTTCATATAAATTTATGGGTGTTACAGTTGAACCCAGCTTTGCCTGCACCCCAGTCTGACTCTCACTTGAGCCAGTTTGTGTTGTGGACTGACCTAGCTTTGCCTGCCACCCCCCCACACCTCCTGCCAGACCTAGACCAAACCTACGCTGGCAAGTAAGTGCTACAGCCTAGCCCTGCCTCCAGCTCTTGCATTTATCAATTCTTGTGTTCATTACCAGGAGCTGCAGCCTAGCAGGGGATTTACCCAAGTTCCCCTACCAGGCCCGCTCCCAACCTCTAATCCCGCGCATGCCAACAGGTGCTGTGGCCCTACTTGGCAGTTTGCTCTGAGTCTCAGCTGCTTTTGGAGAGAGTTTGCCTTTTCTCATCTTCATTTTGAGAAACACAGTGGTTTCCTTGATGTTCCCTCAGTGACTTCTGGGATGTGGCAATACCATGAATCACTTTCTTCTTTCCTGCCTCAGTGACAATTTCTTTGCCTTGTCATCTTCTTCTCTTCACACCTCTAAGATGAGTCATTGTCCTTCTACCTCTCTCTCTAAACACTGCTGCTCTTCAGAAAGCTCAACATGAGATGATGCCATGAACACATCATGATTTCCTCATCCTGGACGTCCATTCCTTACACACCGGGCCATGCTGAGGCCAACTGGAGAGCCCCAACCAAACTGATTTAATTCTGAATTTCCATCCCCCAGACTTCTCTTCATTTTCTCCTCTCATGCCTGAATTTACTCAGATGCTGAGTCCTCCCACTTTTTCCAATAAAGTTCATTCACATGATCTGGGTTTTTAAAAACTTTTAACAGATTTGTTTTATTTGTATTTGAAAGGCAGGATTTCAGAGAAAAGGGGAGAGAAAGAGAGAAGGAGAGATATATTCGGGGTCATTAGTTGGTTGCTGCTGGTTGTTTTGGAGTGATGTAACCCTGGTGGCTCCTCTCTGCAGAAAGAGGTGAGAGTTAAGAAGGAAGCAGGTGTACAGGGAATGGTAGAGGATGAAACAGGTGACCTCAGAGAGAAGAAACCAAAAAAGTGATTGCTGACTCTGGATGGCTGTCCAGTTCCTGGTTGGGTCCTTCAGTCTAGACTGCCGCCTTGGCTTCTGTAAAACTTGCCTGTGATTCTTGTATTCTGGAGGACATCATGCTGAGCCAGATACAGAAGGACAAATACCACTGTTCTCCCTCATGTATGAATGTGTAAAAGAAAACCGCTCAATCTGAACACAGAATGTTAATGAGTGGAGGCTGGGAGTGGTTAGAATAATAGGAAGAGTTTGGATTAAAAAAATAGCATGTTAATATGAGATGTTAATAATAGTGGAAATGAAGTGTGGGGAGTAGTAATTGTATTACTACTTTACACATTTAAAAAGAGATTTGTTTATTTGAAAGGCAGAGTGACATAGAGAGGGAGAAACAGAGAGAAAGTCAGCTTTCCTTTGCTACTTCACTCCCCAAATGGCCACAATGGCTGGAGCTGGGCCCGGATGAAGCCAGGAGCCTGGGACTCCACCAGGTCTCCCATGTAGGTGGCAGAGCCCCAGATACTTGGGTCACATTCTGCTGATTTTCTAGATGTGTTAGCAGGGAGCTGAATGGGAAATGGAGCAGCAGCAGAGACTCACTCCCAGATGGGATGCTGGCAGGTGATGGCTTAAGCTGTTGTGCCACTGCTACTTCATAATTTTTGTTTTATACAGTTGAAACTGTTCTAAAATTAGATGCTTTGAAATATTTCTTTTTAAATAGTTGCAGTGTTTTTATTAAATGTAAAATCAGTTTCTTGCCCCTGTCATCTCCCCACTTCTTCCTCCCCTCTCCCTCCCTTCCCCTCTGTTCCTGTCCCCTCCACTCTGCTCTTCTTCTCACCCTTACTCCTCCTCTCCACAACTCACAAACTTTGAAATGTTCACATTTGTCTTGCTGAAAATCTCATCTCTCCTGTTCCTGGATCCAGAAGCTGGGCTGCGCATTTGGCTGTGGCAGCCTGGTCTCTCACTCTGGCCTCCCATCCTGGAAGGTACAGAAAGCCCCTTCCTTGACATATTCTTCTGTCCAGCTGGCAGTCCTGATTTGTCATCTTCTTCAGCTTCTGAAATCTCCAGGAATTTCAAGGCCCCTGTATTTCACACTTCTTTTCCTCTTAATCTCAACAGCTAAATCATCACTCTTGTATTTGCTTACTAGCAAGTTGTCCTTCCTTCTCCCTTGGGTGCCAACTTCCTCTACCTCTTGTCATTTTCAAATGCTTCTCAAAATGAAACTTCCAAACAAGATGTTATTACCCTACCTGCACAGCCCAAGAATGACTCCTATTCCATTAACCTTCGCCCAAGTATACCACCAGGAGAGCTTACGCTCTGATGACACTTAGGACAAAAGATGGTAGACTCATCACAATGAATTTCATGGGTCAACTACCTTCGATGTCTCCCTCTCTCCCTCAAAATCAGGTTCATGCCCCTCAGTGTAACAGGTGGAGTTTTCTACCTTTCGATCTCCAGTTGTAGTTATTAGCTTTAACTCCCTGCCAGGGGCTTTTATTGTCTGTCTACTCATTGTTTCTCAAACTCACTCTGAACATACCTGCCTCTGGGTTCTGTGTTCATTGGCTGATGGGACCCACACTTGTCGTTAGACCAGGCAATGAAGATAAGACAGGATGTAAGACAGTGGCAGAGCTGGGTGTTTGATGCACAGGCTTACTTATCCTACATCTGGAATGTCTGGTTCACATCCCAGTTACTCCACATCCTACCCAACCTCCTGCACACCCCATCCATCCTGTGTTTTCTGAGGCAGTAGATGTTGGCTCAAATACTTGACTTCCTGCTATCAATGCTGGTATGAAAAGCTTTTTTGCTCTAGTTTCCATTCTTTTTGTATCAAATTCTACTCATTCTTCAAGTTCCCATCCAAGTCCACCTCTTCTTCAAATGCCTCTGCCTGAGATTCCTGATGGCTTCTTCTCCATCTCCTATTCACAACTGGAATCTGTGCACTATCTTTGGTGCTGAATCTCCATTCCTTCAAAAGCAGTGTTTGCTTTCTCCACTCCACGTAGCTACCATGAGTAGAGGCTCAAGACTTGCAAGGGATTTATTTGCTCCCTCTGAGGGTGTAATTTCCTCAAAACAGCAGCAAGCAGGTGTGAACATGCATTTGTCTGAGTTGACTTATGGAAAGAGTGGTCCTATTGGTTCAGTGTTGCTATGCTTAAAATCAACCAAGGTACCCATGCTAGGATTGGGAGTTGGACAAATCTTGAAAACATAATGCTTTGTGAAATAAACCAGTCATGAAAAAATAAGCAAAGGATGATTCCACTTGTTTGAGATACCCAGAGAAGTTACAGTCTCAGACAATAGAAAGCAGAATTGTAATTGCCATGGATTAGGGAGTTGATGTTCCTTAGCTGATGGGATTACATCCTGATAAACCAGTGGTCAATTGGAAATATCCCATGTTGGAAAAGTATTTAACTCCTAACCTACAAGCACCAGCACTGAATCTTGCTTCCCTTCAACATGCTCAGAACACTTACATTAGCCTTCAGCCAAGGAGAATCCCAACACAGAAACCATGTTATAATAATACGCTGGATATCTGAAGTGATTTACTTAACTTAGTACTGAAAGTGAAATATAGAAGTATATGGCTATACTGCATATCATCATAAAATATAAACACTATGACTTTACCCATCATATGTTGAGAACTATCTTTTTTTTTAAAAAAAGTATTTATTTTTATTGGAAAGACAGATTTACAGAGAAGGAGAGACAGAGAGAAAGCTCTTCCATCCAGTAGTTTACTCTCAAGTAGCTGTAGTGGCTGGAGCTGAACTGATCCAAAGCCAGGAACTAAGAATGGCCTTCAGATGCAGGGTCCCAAGGCTTTGGGCCATCCTCTGCTGTTTTGCCAGGCAATGAGCAGAAAGCAGTATGGTGAGTGGGGTAGCCAGAACACAAGCTGGTTCCCATATGGGATCCTAGAGTTTGAAGGGGAAGGATTAGCCAATTAAGCCATATTACTGGGCCCAAGAACTATCTTTTTTTATATAAAAATATTTTATTTATTTAAAAGAGTTACTGAGAGAGAGGGAGGGAAAGAGGGAGAGAAGAGAAACAAAGAAGTTCTTCCATCTGTTGTTTCACTCCTTAAATAGCTACAGAGGCCAGAGTGGGTCTAGTCTGAAGCCAGGAGCCAGGAGCATCATCCAGATCTCCCATATGAGTTCAAGGGCCCAAGGACTTGGGCTATCTTTTTCTGCCTTCCCAGGCACATTAACAAGGAGCTGAATGTGAAGTAAAGTAGCCAGGACATGAACCAGTGTCCATGGGGATGCCGTCATCACAGGCAGAAGCTTTACCCTGTGTGCCACAGCATTGGCCTGGGGACCATCTGTATACAGCTTAGATAGGAGAGGGAAATGTTCTGGGGCTGAATGGTAGTGACAGTTTATAACTGTGTACTTAATGTCACCAAACGGCACAATTAAAATGGCTAGCAAGGCAAGATTGTGCCGGGCATCTCACCACCCTCACACTGACACCTGGACTCGGATTCCTGCTCCGTGAGGTCTGAGTCTCCTGTCTTTCTGGTCCCCTCTGCTCACCCTCTCTCCTGTCACCTGCCAGCCCAGGAGAAACACTTGTGGAAGGAAAGTGAATGGCATTATTTCTGTGGAATTGAGAAGCAAAATTAGAGAGGGGGGAATCTTTGCAAATGCTTTAAATGCTCCTCACGTTTCACCTTGGCGCTGTCTCTTCAGAATGTGAGTGGAAAAAAGTGTGAGACCTCAACGCCAACGAGAGAAGGCGTATTCTAGGCCCAGATGAAGAAATTTGCGAAATTAGGAAATAATGTTTGTGCCATTTCCGGAGGCCCTGGACAGGCTCAGTTCACCTCCAAGTGATTTACCTGTGGCTCTCGATGGTTATTTACTTGACTATTCAGTTCAAGACAATCACAGGAATGTACGGCCCATAAATTAGAATAGCTATGAAACACAGGCTGCCTTTATGTTGAAACATAACTTTTGCAGGTTTTTTTTTTTAAGAGAAAATAGTTTAACACAGGCTCCGAGTGATCACTCTGTTCTTGTCTCCTTTCTCAATCCCTGAGTTCAGATGAGGTCCCTCAGCTGCTCCAGGTCCTTGCCCTTGTGGGTGTCTCTGACCCCAGAGCCAGAGTTCCTCCAAGTGCTTCCAGGGTGAGCCCCACTGCGGACCCTGAGACCTCTTTGCTTCACTTCTTTTGCTACCTCCAGCTCATTCTCTGATTCCACTGCCTTACTGTGTGGTGGACTCCTCAAGGCAGGTGAACTTGGAAGTGAGTCAAGTAGGTCAAGGACAAGAGCACAGACCTTGAAGCAGAACCCAGGTCACCCTCTGCTGGGGCTCAGCCCATGGAGGTGGCTTCCTCCCACTCACACCTGTGAGGCAGGGATGTTTATTCCTTTCTTGCTGGTGCTGGCGAATGACAGATGGAATGAATAGCAGCCTTGGAGCCTGCCATTCCATGAACACTTGTGAAGACATTGAGATGACAGCCCTGGGGTAATCTGCACTTAGGGAGGACAGGAGAAG